>NW_027436035.1:0-96000 GCF_964199755.1 Larus michahellis | reverse complement strand
CCCTAATGGCTCTTTGGGCGTGAAATCCGTCTCCAGCCATATGGCCATTTTTGTGCCTGGCACGGCGCCTACTGGGGAAGGGTGGTTTTGAGGAAGAAAACAGAAGGGAAGCCTGCAGCCAGCAGGTCTGTGGGGCTACGGAAGCGGTTCCCAAAGAGCTTTAGAACAAGGCATAGTTTTCCCTGCTGGCTCTTTGGGCGTGAAATCCGTCTCCAGCCATATGGCCATTTTTGTGCCTGGCACGGCGCCTACTGGGGAAGGGTGGTTTTGAGGAAGAAAACAGAAGGGAAGCCTGCAGCCAGCAGGTCTGTGGGGCTACGCAAGCGGTTCCCAAAGAGCTTTAGAACAAGGCATAGTTTTCCCTGCTGGCTCTTTGGGCGTGGGACCCATCTCCAGCCATATGGCCATTTTTGTGCCTGGCACGGCGCCTACTTGGGAAGGGTGGTTTTGAGGCTGAAGGCAGAAGGGAAGCCTGCAGCCCCCAGGTCTGTGGGGCTACGCAAGCGGTTCCCAAAGAGCTTTACAACAAGGCATAGTTTTCCCTGCTGGTTCTTTGGGCGTGGGACCCCTCTCGAGCCATATGGCCATTTTTGTGCCTGGCGCGGCGCCAAGTGGGAAAGGGTTGTTTTGAGGCTGAAGGCAGCAGGAAAGCCTGCAGCCCCCAGGTCTGTGGGGCTACGCAAGCAGTTCCCAAAGAGCTTCAGAACAAGGTGTAGTTTTCCCTGCTGGCTCCTTGGGCGTGGGACCCATCTCCAGCAATATGGCCATTTTGGTGCCTGGCACGGCGCCTACTGGGGAAGGGTGGTTTTGAGGAAGAAGGCAGAAGGGAAGCCTGCAGCCCCCAGGTCTGTGGGGCTACGCACGCGGTTCCCAAAGAGCTTTAGAACAAGGCATAGTTTTCCCTGCTGTCTCTTTGGGCGTGGGACCCATCTCCAGCCATATGGCCATTTTTGTGGCTGGCGCGGCGCCAGGTGGGAAAGGGTGGTGTTGAGGCTGAAGGCAGCAGGAAAGCCTGCAGCCCCCAGGTCTGTGGGGCTACGCAAGCGGTTCCCAAAGAGCTTTAGAACAAGGCATAATTTTCCCTGCTGGCTCCTTGGGCGTGGGACCCATCTCCAGCCATATGGCCATTTTTGTGCCTGGCACGGCGCCAAGTGGGAAAGGGCGGTTTTGAGGGTGGAGGCAGCAGGAAAGCCTGTAGCCCCCAGGTCTGTGGGGCTACGCAAACGTTTCCCAAAGAGCTTTAGAACAAGGCATAGTTTTTCCTGCTGGCTCTTTGGGCGTGAAAACCCTATCCAGCCATATGGCCAATTTTGTGCCTGGTGCGGCGCCTACTGGGGAAGGGTGGTTTTGAGGCTGAAGGCAGAAGGGAAGCCTGCAGCCCCCAGGTCTGTGGGGCTACGCAAGCGGTTCCCAAAGAGCTTTACAACAAGGCATAGTTTTCCCTGCTGGTTCTTTGGGCGTGGGACCCATCTCCAGCCATATGGCCATTTTTGTGCCTGGCACGGCGCCCAGTGGGAAAGGGTGGTTTTGAGGCTGAAGGCAGCAGGAAAGCCTGCAGCCCCCAGGTCTGTGGGGCTACGCACGCTGTTCCCAAAGAGCTTTAGAACAAGGCATAGTTTTCCCTGCCAGCTCCTTGGGCGTGAAAACCCTCTCCAGCCATATGGCCATTTCTGTGCCTGGCGCGGCGCCAAGTGGGAAAGGGTGGTTTTGAGGAAGAAGGCAGCAGGAAAGCCTGTAGCCCCCAGGTCTGTGGGGCTACGCAAGCGGTTCCCAAAGAGCTTTAGAACAAGGCATAATTTTTCCTGGTGGCTCCTTGTGCGTGAAAGCCCTCTCCAGCCATATGGCCATTTTTGTGCCTGGCGCGGCGCCAAGTGGAAAAGGGTGGTTTTGAGGCTGAAGGCAGAAGGGAAGCCTGCAGCCCCCAGGTCTGTGGGGCTACGCACGCGGTTCCCAAAGAGCTTTAGAACAAGGCATAGTTTTCCCTGCTGGCTCTTTGGGCGTGAAACCCATCTCCAGCCATATGGCCATTTTTGTGCCTGGCGCGGCGCCAAGGGGAAAGGGTGGTTTTGAGGCTGAAGGCAGCAGGAAAGCCTGCAGCCCCCAGGTCTGTGGGGCTACGCAAGCGGTTCCCAAAGAGCTTTAGAACAAGGCATAGTTTTCCCTGCTGGTTCCTTGGGCGTGAAAACCCTCTCCAGCCATATGGCCATTTTTGTGCCTGGCACGGCGCCAAGTGGGAAAGGGTGGTTTTGAGGCTGAAGGCAGCAGGAAAGCCTGCAGCCCCCAGGTCTGTGGGCCTACGCAAGCAGTTTCCAAAGAGCTTTAGAACAAGGCATAATTTTCCCTGCTGGTTCCTTGGGCGTGAAAACCCTCTCCAGCCATATGGCCATTTTTGTGCCTGGCGCAGCGCCAAGTGGGAAAGGGCGGTTTTGAGGAAGAAGGCAGCAGGAAAGCCTGTAGCCCCCAGGTCTGTGGGGCTACGCAAGCGGTTCCCAAAGAGCTTTAGAACAAGGCATAATTTTTCCTGCTGGCTCCTTGTGCGTGAAACCCGTCTCCAGCCATATGGCCATTTTTGTGCCTGGCGCGGCGCCAAGTGGAAAAGGGTGGTTTTGAGGCTGAAGGCAGAAGGGAAGCCTGCAGCCCCCAGGTCTGTGGGGCTACGCACGCGGTTCCCAAAGAGCTTTAGAACAAGGCAGAGTTTTTCCTGCTGGCTCTTTGGGCGTGAAACCCATCTCCAGCCATATGGCCATTTTTGTGCCTGGCGTGGCGCCAAGGGGAAAGGGTGGTTTTGAGGCTGAAGGCAGCAGGAAAGCCTGCAGCCGCCAGGTCTGTGGGGCTACGCAAGCGGTTTCCAAAGAGCTTTAGAACAAGGCATAGTTTTCCCTGCTGGTTCCTTGGGCGTGAAAACCCTCTCCAGCCATATGGCCATTTTTGTGCCTGGCACGGCGCCAAGTGGGAAAGGGTGGTGTTGAGGCTGAAGGCAGCAGGGAAGCCTGTAGCCCCCAGGTCTGTGGGGCTACGCAAGCGTTTCCCAAAGAGCTTTAGAACAAGGCATAATTTTCCCTGCTGGCTCCTTGGGCGTGGGACCCATCTACAGCCATATGGCCATTTTTGTGCCTGGCACGGCGCCAAGTGGGAAAGGGCGGTTTTGAGGGTGAAGGCAGCAGGAAAGCCTGTAGCCCCCAGGTCTGTGGGGCTACGTAAACGTTTCCCAAAGAGCTTTAGAACAAGGCATAGTTTTTCCTGCTGTCTCTTTGGGCATGAAAACCCTATCCAGCCATATGGCCATTTTTGTGCCTGGTGCGGCGCCCAGTGGGAAAGGGTGGTTTTGAGGCTGAAGGCAGCAGGAAAGCCTGCAGCCCCCAGGTCTGTGGGGCTACGCACGCTGTTCCCAAAGAGCTTTAGAACAAGGCATAGTTTTCCCTGCCAGCTCCTTGGGCGTGAAAACCCTCTCCAGCCATATGGCCATTTCTGTGCCTGGCACGGCGCCAAGTGGGAAAGGGTGGTTTTGAGGAAGAAGGCAGCAGGAAAGCCTGTAGCCCCCAGGTCTGTGGGGCTACGCAAGCGGTTCCCAAAGAGCTTTAGAACAAGGCATAATTTTTCCTGGTGGCTCCTTGTGCGTGAAAGCCCTCTCCAGCCATATGGCCATTTTTGTGCCTGGCGCGGCGCCAAGTGGAAAAGGGTGGTTTTGAGGCTGAAGGCAGAAGGGAAGCCTGCAGCCCCCAGGTCTGTGGGGTATGCAAGCGGTTCCCAAAGAGCTTTAGAACAAGGCATAGTTTTTCCTGCTGGCTCTTTGGGCGTGAAACCCATCTCCAGCCATATGGCCATTTTTGTGCCTGGCGCGGCGCCAAGGGGAAAGGGTGGTTTTGAGGCTGAAGGCAGCAGGAAAGCCTGCAGCCCCCAGGTCTGTGGGGCTACGCAAGCGGTTCCCAAAGAGCTTTAGAACAAGGCATAGTTTTCCCTGCTGGTTCCTTGGGCGTGAAAACCCTCTCCAGCCATATGGCCATTTTTGTGCCTGGCACGGCGCCAAGTGGGAAAGGGTGGTTTTGAGGCTGAAGGCAGCAGGGAAGCCTGTAGCCCCCAGGTCTGTGGGGCTACGCAAACGTTTCCCAAAGAGCTTTAGAACAAGGCATAGTTTTTCCTGCTGTCTCTTTGGGCGTGAAAACCCTATCCAGCCATATGGCCAATTTTGTGCCTGGTGCGGCGCCTACTGGGGAAGGGTGGTTTTGAGGCTGAAGGCAGAAGGGAAGCCTGCAGCCCCCAGGTCTGTGGGGCTACGCAAGCGGTTCCCAAAGAGCTTTAGAACAAGGCATATTTTTCCCTGCTGGTTCTTTGGGCGTGGGACCCATCTCCAGCCATATGGCCATTTTTGTGCCTGGTGCGGCGCCCAGTGGGAAAGGGTGGTTTTGAGGCTGAAGGCAGCAGGAAAGCCTGCAGCCCCCAGGTCTGTGGGGCTACGCAAGCTGTTCCCAAAGAGCTTTAGAACAAGGCATAGTTTTCCCTGCCAGCTCCTTGGGCGTGAAAACCCTCTCCAGCCATATGGCCATTTTTGTGCCTGGCACAGCGCCAAGTGGGAAAGGGTGGTTTTGAGGAAGAAGGCAGCAGGAAAGCCTGTAGCCCCCAGGTCTGTGGGGCTACGCAAGCGGTTCCCAAAGAGCTTTAGAACAAGGCATAATTTTTCCTGGTGGCTCCTTGTGCGTGAAAGCCCTCTCCAGCCATATGGCCATTTTTGTGCCTGGCGCGGCGCCAAGTGGAAAAGGGTGGTTTTGAGGCTGAAGGCAGAAGGGAAGCCTGCAGCCCCCAGGTCTGTGGGGCTACGCACATGGTTCCCAAAGAGCTTTAGAACAAGGCATAGTTTTTCCTGCTGGCTCTTTGGGCGTGGGACCCATCTCCAGCCATATGGCCATTTTTGTGCCTGGCACGGCGCCAAGGGGAAAGGGTGGTTTTGAGGCTGAAGGCAGCAGGAAAGCCTGCAGCCCCCAGGTCTGTGGGGCTACGCAAGCGGTTTCCAAAGAGCTTTACAACAAGGCATAGTTTTCCCTGCTGGTTCCTTGGGCATGAAAACCCTCTCCAGCCATATGGCCATTTTTGTGCCTGGCACGGCGCCAAGTGGGAAAGGGTGGTTTTGAGGCTGAAGGCAGCAGGGAAGCCTGTAGCCCCCAGGTCTGTGGGGCTACGCAAGCGGTTTCCAAAGAGCTTTAGAACAAGGCATAGTTTTCCCTGCTGGTTCCTTGGGCGTGAAAACCCTCTCCAGCCATATGGCCATTTTTGTGCCTGGCGCAGCGCCAAGTGGGAAAGGGTGGTTTTGAGGAAGAATGCAGAAGGGAAGCCGGCAGCCCCCAGGTCTGTGGGGTATGCAAGCGGTTCCCAAAGAGCTTTAGAACAAGGCATAGCTTTCCCTGCTGGCTCCTTGGGCGTGGGACCCATCTCCAGCAATATGGCCATTTTTGTGCCTGGCACGGCGCCTACTGGGGAAGGGTGGTTTTGAGGAAGAAGGCAGAAGGGAAGCCTGCAGCCGCCAGGTCTGTGGGGCTACGCTCACGGTTCCCAAAGAGCTTTAGAACAAGGCATAGTTTTCCCTGCTGTCTCTTTGGGCGTGGGACCCATCTCCAGCCATATGGCCATTTTTGTGGCTGGCGCGGCGCCAAGTGGGAAAGGGTGGTTTTGAGGGTGAAGGCAGCAGGAAAGCCTGTAGCCCCCAGGTCTGTGGGGCTACGCAAACGTTTCCCAAAGAGCTTTAGAACAAGGCATAGTTTTTCCTGCTGGCTCTTTGGGCGTGAAACCCCTCTCCAGCCATATGGCCATTTTTGTGCCTGGCGCGGCGCCAAGTGGGGAAGGGTGGTTTTGAGGCTGAAGGCAGAAGGGAAGCCTGCAGCCCCCAGGTCTGTGGGGCTACGCACGCGGTTCCCAAAGAGCTTTAGAACAAGGCATAGTTTTCCCTGCTGGTTCTTTGGGCGTGGGACCCATCTCCAGCCATATGGCCATTTTTGTGCCTGGCGCGGCGCCAAGGGGAAAGGGTGGTTTTGAGGCTGAAGGCAGCAGGAAAGCCTGCAGCCCCCAGGTCTGTGGGGCTACGCAAGCGGTTCCCAAACAGCTTTAGAACAAGGCATAGTTTTCCCTGCTGGCTCCTTGGGCGTGAAAACCCTCTCCAGCCATATGGCCATTTTTGTGCCTGGCACGGCGCCAAGTGGGAAAGGGTGGTTGTGAGGCTGAAGGCAGCAGGAAAGCCTGTAGCCCCCAGGTCTGTGGGGCTACGCACGCGGTTCCCAAAGAGCTTTAGAACAAGGCATAATTTTCCCTGCTGGCTCCTTGGGCGTGGGACCACTCTCCAGCCATATGGCCATTTTTTTGTCTGGCGCGGCGCCAAGTGGAAAAGGGTGGTTTTGAAGGTGAAGGCAGCAGGATAGCTTGTAGTCCCCAGGTCTGTGGGGCTACGCAAACGTTTCCGAAAGAGCTTTAGAACAAGGCATAGTTTTCCCTGCTGGCTCTTTGGGCGTGGGACCCATCTTTAGCAATATGGCCATTTTGGTGCCTGGCGCGGCGCCTACTGGGGAAGGGTGGTTTTGAGGCTGAAGGCAGCAGGAAAGCCTGCAGCCCCCAGGTCTGTGGGGCTACGCAAGTGTTTCCCAAAGAGCTTTAGAACAAGGCATAATTTTCCCTGGTGGCTCCTTGTGCGTGAAAACCCTCTCCAGCCATATGGCCATTTTTGTGCCTGGCGCGGCGCCAAGTGGGAAAGGGTGGTTTTGAGGAAGAAGGCAGCAGGAAAGCCTGTAGCCCCCAGGTCTGTGGGGCTACGCAAGCGGTTCCCAAAGAGCTTTAGAACAAGGCATAATTTTTCCTGGTGGCTCCTTGTGCGTGAAAGCCCTCTCCAGCCATATGGCCATTTTTGTGCCTGGCGCGGCGCCAAGTGGAAAAGGGTGGTTTTGAGGCTGAAGGCAGAAGGGAAGCCTGCAGCCCCCAGGTCTGTGGGGCTACGCACGTGGTTCCCAAAGAGCTTTAGAACAAGGCATAGTTTTTCCTGCTGGCTCTTTGGGCGTGAAACCCATCTCCAGCCATATGGCCATTTTTGTGCCTGGCACGGCGCCAAGGGGAAAGGGTGGTTTTGAGGCTGAAGGCAGCAGGAAAGCCTGTAGCCCCCAGGTCTGTGGGGCTACGCAAGCGGTTTCCAAAGAGCTTTAGAACAAGGCATAATTTTCCCTGCTGGTTCCTTGGGCGTGAAAACCCTCTCCAGCCATATGGCCATTTTTGTGCCTGGCGCAGCGCCAAGTGGGAAAGGGTGGTTTTGAGGAAGAAGGCAGAAGGGAAGCCGGCAGCCCCCAGGTCTGTGGGGTATGCAAGCGGTTCCCAAAGAGCTTTAGAACAAGGCATAGCTTTCCCTGCTGGCTCCTTGGGCGTGGGACCCATCTCCAGCAATATGGCCATTTTTGTGCCTGGCACGGCGCCTACTGGGGAAGGGTGGTTTTGAGGAAGAAGGCAGAAGGGAAGCCTGCAGCCGCCAGGTCTGTGGGGCTACGCTCGCGGTTCCCAAAGAGCTTTAGAACAAGGCATAGTTTTCCCTGCTGTCTCTTTGGGCGTGGGACCCATCTCCAGCCATATGGCCATTTTTGTGGCTGGCGCGGCGCCAAGTGGGAAAGGGTGGTTTTGAGGGTGAAGGCAGCAGGAAAGCCTGTAGCCCCCAGGTCTGTGGGGCTACGCAAACGTTTCCCAAAGAGCTTTAGAACAAGGCATAGTTTTTCCTGCTGGCTCTTTGGGCGTGAAACCCCTCTCCAGCCATATGGCCATTTTTGTGCCTGGCGCGGCGCCAAGTGGGGAAGGGTGGTTTTGAGGCTGAAGGCAGAAGGGAAGCCTGCAGCCCCCAGGTCTGTGGGGCTACGCACGCGGTTCCCAAAGAGCTTTAGAACAAGGCATAGTTTTCCCTGCTGGTTCTTTGGGCGTGGGACCCATCTCCAGCCATATGGCCATTTTTGTGCCTGGCGCGGCGCCAAGGGGAAAGGGTGGTTTTGAGGCTGAAGGCAGCAGGAAAGCCTGCAGCCCCCAGGTCTGTGGGGCTACGCAAGCGGTTCCCAAAGAGCTTTAGAACAAGGCATAATTTTCCCTGCTGGCTCTTTGGGCGTGAAACCCCTCTCCAGCCATATGGCCATTTTTGTGCCTGGCGCGGCGCCAAGTGGGGAAGGGTGGTTTTGAGGCTGAAGGCAGAAGGGAAGCCTGCAGCCCCCAGGTCTGTGGGGCTACGCACGCGGTTCCCAAAGAGCTTTAGAACAAGGCATAGTTTTCCCTGCTGGTTCTTTGGGCGTGGGACCCATCTCCAGCCATATGGCCATTTTTGTGCCTGGCGCGGCGCCAAGGGGAAAGGGTGGTTTTGAGGCTGAAGGCAGCAGGAAAGCCTGCAGCCCCCAGGTCTGTGGGGCTACGCAAGCGGTTCCCAAACAGCTTTAGAACAAGGCATAGTTTTCCCTGCTGGCTCCTTGGGCGTGAAAACCCTCTCCAGCCATATGGCCATTTTTGTGCCTGGCACGGCGCCAAGTGGGAAAGGGTGGTTGTGAGGCTGAAGGCAGCAGGAAAGCCTGTAGCCCCCAGGTCTGTGGGGCTACGCACGCGGTTCCCAAAGAGCTTTAGAACAAGGCATAATTTTCCCTGCTGGCTCCTTGGGCGTGGGACCACTCTCCAGCCATATGGCCATTTTTTTGTCTGGCGCGGCGCCAAGTGGAAAAGGGTGGTTTTGAAGGTGAAGGCAGCAGGATAGCTTGTAGTCCCCAGGTCTGTGGGGCTACGCAAACGTTTCCGAAAGAGCTTTAGAACAAGGCATAGTTTTCCCTGCTGGCTCTTTGGGCGTGGGACCCATCTTTAGCAATATGGCCATTTTGGTGCCTGGCGCGGCGCCTACTGGGGAAGGGTGGTTTTGAGGCTGAAGGCAGCAGGAAAGCCTGCAGCCCCCAGGTCTGTGGGGCTACGCAAGTGTTTCCCAAAGAGCTTTAGAACAAGGCATAATTTTCCCTGGTGGCTCCTTGTGCGTGAAAACCCTCTCCAGCCATATGGCCATTTTTGTGCCTGGCGCGGCGCCAAGTGGGAAAGGGTGGTTTTGAGGAAGAAGGCAGCAGGAAAGCCTGTAGCCCCCAGGTCTGTGGGGCTACGCAAGCGGTTCCCAAAGAGCTTTAGAACAAGGCATAATTTTTCCTGGTGGCTCCTT
Source organism: Larus michahellis (assembly GCF_964199755.1). Lineage (NCBI taxonomy): Eukaryota > Metazoa > Chordata > Aves > Charadriiformes > Laridae > Larus > Larus michahellis. The sequence continues at coordinate 86,816 of NW_027436035.1, read as the reverse complement.
GTGCGTGAAAGCCCTCTCCAGCCATATGGCCATTTTTGTGCCTGGCGCGGCGCCAAGTGGAAAAGGGTGGTTTTGAGGCTGAAGGCAGAAGGGAAGCCTGCAGCCCCCAGGTCTGTGGGGCTACGCACGTGGTTCCCAAAGAGCTTTAGAACAAGGCATAGTTTTTCCTGCTGGCTCTTTGGGCGTGAAACCCATCTCCAGCCATATGGCCATTTTTGTGCCTGGCACGGCGCCAAGGGGAAAGGGTGGTTTTGAGGCTGAAGGCAGCAGGAAAGCCTGTAGCCCCCAGGTCTGTGGGGCTACGCAAGCGGTTTCCAAAGAGCTTTAGAACAAGGCATAATTTTCCCTGCTGGTTCCTTGGGCGTGAAAACCCTCTCCAGCCATATGGCCATTTTTGTGCCTGGCGCAGCGCCAAGTGGGAAAGGGTGGTTTTGAGGAAGAAGGCAGAAGGGAAGCCGGCAGCCCCCAGGTCTGTGGGGTATGCAAGCGGTTCCCAAAGAGCTTTAGAACAAGGCATAGCTTTCCCTGCTGGCTCCTTGGGCGTGGGACCCATCTCCAGCAATATGGCCATTTTTGTGCCTGGCACGGCGCCTACTGGGGAAGGGTGGTTTTCAGGAAGAAGGCAGAAGGGAAGCCTGCAGCCGCCAGGTCTGTGGGGCTACGCTCGCGGTTCCCAAAGAGCTTTAGAACAAGGCATAGTTTTCCCTGCTGTCTCTTTGGGCGTGGGACCCATCTCCAGCCATATGGCCATTTTTGTGGCTGGCGCGGCGCCAAGTGGGAAAGGGTGGTTTTGAGGGTGAAGGCAGCAGGAAAGCCTGTAGCCCCCAGGTCTGTGGGGCTACGCAAACGTTTCCCAAAGAGCTTTAGAACAAGGCATAGTTTTTCCTGCTGGCTCTTTGGGCGTGAAACCCCTCTCCAGCCATATGGCCATTTTTGTGCCTGGCGCGGCGCCAAGTGGGGAAGGGTGGTTTTGAGGCTGAAGGCAGAAGGGAAGCCTGCAGCCCCCAGGTCTGTGGGGCTACGCACGCGGTTCCCAAAGAGCTTTAGAACAAGGCATAGTTTTCCCTGCTGGTTCTTTGGGCGTGGGACCCATCTCCAGCCATATGGCCATTTTTGTGCCTGGCGCGGCGCCAAGGGGAAAGGGTGGTTTTGAGGCTGAAGGCAGCAGGAAAGCCTGCAGCCCCCAGGTCTGTGGGGCTACGCAAGCGGTTCCCAAAGAGCTTTAGAACAAGGCATAATTTTCCCTGCTGGCTCCTTGTGCGTGAAAGCCCTCTCCAGCCATATGGCCATTTTTGTGCCTGGCACGGCGCCAAGTGGGAAAGGGCGGTTTTGAGGGTGGAGGCAGCAGGAAAGCCTGTAGCCCCCAGGTCTGTGGGGCTACGCAAACGTTTCCCAAAGAGCTTTAGAACAAGGCATAGTTTTTCCTGCTGTCTCTTTGGGCGTGAAAACCCTATCCAGCCATATGGCCAATTTTGTGCCTGGTGCGGCGCCTACTGGGGAAGGGTGGTTTTGAGGCTGAAGGCAGAAGGGAAGCCTGCAGCCCCCAGGTCTGTGGGGCTACGCAAGCGGTTCCCAAAGAGCTTTACAACAAGGCATAGTTTTCCCTGCTGGTTCTTTGGGCGTGGGACCCATCTCCAGCCATATGGCCATTTTTGTGCCTGGCACGGCGCCCAGTGGGAAAGGGTGGTTTTGAGGCTGAAGGCAGCAGGAAAGCCTGCAGCCCCCAGGTCTGTGGGGCTACGCACGCTGTTCCCAAAGAGCTTTAGAACAAGGCATAGTTTTCCCTGCCAGCTCCTTGGGCGTGAAAACCCTCTCCAGCCATATGGCCATTTCTGTGCCTGGCGCGGCGCCAAGTGGGAAAGGGTGGTTTTGAGGAAGAAGGCAGCAGGAAAGCCTGTAGCCCCCAGGTCTGTGGGGCTACGCAAGCGGTTCCCAAAGAGCTTTAGAACAAGGCATAATTTTTCCTGGTGGCTCCTTGTGCGTGAAAGCCCTCTCCAGCCATATGGCCATTTTTGTGCCTGGCGCGGCGCCAAGTGGAAAAGGGTGGTTTTGAGGCTGAAGGCAGAAGGGAAGCCTGCAGCCCCCAGGTCTGTGGGGCTACGCACGCGGTTCCCAAAGAGCTTTAGAACAAGGCATAGTTTTCCCTGCTGGCTCTTTGGGCGTGAAACCCATCTCCAGCCATATGGCCATTTTTGTGCCTGGCGCGGCGCCAAGGGGAAAGGGTGGTTTTGAGGCTGAAGGCAGCAGGAAAGCCTGCAGCCCCCAGGTCTGTGGGGCTACGCAAGCGGTTCCCAAAGAGCTTTAGAACAAGGCATAGTTTTCCCTGCTGGTTCCTTGGGCGTGAAAACCCTCTCCAGCCATATGGCCATTTTTGTGCCTGGCACGGCGCCAAGTGGGAAAGGGTGGTTTTGAGGCTGAAGGCAGCAGGAAAGCCTGCAGCCCCCAGGTCTGTGGGCCTACGCAAGCAGTTTCCAAAGAGCTTTAGAACAAGGCATAATTTTCCCTGCTGGTTCCTTGGGCGTGAAAACCCTCTCCAGCCATATGGCCATTTTTGTGCCTGGCGCAGCGCCAAGTGGGAAAGGGCGGTTTTGAGGAAGAAGGCAGCAGGAAAGCCTGTAGCCCCCAGGTCTGTGGGGCTACGCAAGCGGTTCCCAAAGAGCTTTAGAACAAGGCATAATTTTTCCTGCTGGCTCCTTGTGCGTGAAACCCGTCTCCAGCCATATGGCCATTTTTGTGCCTGGCGCGGCGCCAAGTGGAAAAGGGTGGTTTTGAGGCTGAAGGCAGAAGGGAAGCCTGCAGCCCCCAGGTCTGTGGGGCTACGCACGCGGTTCCCAAAGAGCTTTAGAACAAGGCAGAGTTTTTCCTGCTGGCTCTTTGGGCGTGAAACCCATCTCCAGCCATATGGCCATTTTTGTGCCTGGCGTGGCGCCAAGGGGAAAGGGTGGTTTTGAGGCTGAAGGCAGCAGGAAAGCCTGCAGCCGCCAGGTCTGTGGGGCTACGCAAGCGGTTTCCAAAGAGCTTTAGAACAAGGCATAGTTTTCCCTGCTGGTTCCTTGGGCGTGAAAACCCTCTCCAGCCATATGGCCATTTTTGTGCCTGGCACGGCGCCAAGTGGGAAAGGGTGGTGTTGAGGCTGAAGGCAGCAGGGAAGCCTGTAGCCCCCAGGTCTGTGGGGCTACGCAAGCGTTTCCCAAAGAGCTTTAGAACAAGGCATAATTTTCCCTGCTGGCTCCTTGGGCGTGGGACCCATCTCCAGCCATATGGCCATTTTTGTGCCTGGCACGGCGCCAAGTGGGAAAGGGCGGTTTTGAGGGTGAAGGCAGCAGGAAAGCCTGTAGCCCCCAGGTCTGTGGGGCTACGTAAACGTTTCCCAAAGAGCTTTAGAACAAGGCATAGTTTTTCCTGCTGTCTCTTTGGGCATGAAAACCCTATCCAGCCATATGGCCATTTTTGTGCCTGGTGCGGCGCCCAGTGGGAAAGGGTGGTTTTGAGGCTGAAGGCAGCAGGAAAGCCTGCAGCCCCCAGGTCTGTGGGGCTACGCACGCTGTTCCCAAAGAGCTTTAGAACAAGGCATAGTTTTCCCTGCCAGCTCCTTGGGCGTGAAAACCCTCTCCAGCCATATGGCCATTTTTGTGCCTGGCGCGGCGCCAAGGGGAAAGGGTGGTTTTGAGGCTGAAGGCAGCAGGAAAGCCTGCAGCCCCCAGGTCTGTGGGGCTACGCAAGCGGTTCCCAAAGAGCTTTAGAACAAGGCATAGTTTTCCCTGCTGGTTCCTTGGGCGTGAAAACCCTCTCCAGCCATATGGCCATTTTTGTGCCTGGCACGGCGCCAAGTGGGAAAGGGTGGTTTTGAGGCTGAAGGCAGCAGGGAAGCCTGTAGCCCCCAGGTCTGTGGGGCTACGCAAACGTTTCCCAAAGAGCTTTAGAACAAGGCATAGTTTTTCCTGCTGTCTCTTTGGGCGTGAAAACCCTATCCAGCCATATGGCCAATTTTGTGCCTGGTGCGGCGCCTACTGGGGAAGGGTGGTTTTGAGGCTGAAGGCAGAAGGGAAGCCTGCAGCCCCCAGGTCTGTGGGGCTACGCAAGCGGTTCCCAAAGAGCTTTAGAACAAGGCATATTTTTCCCTGCTGGTTCTTTGGGCGTGGGACCCATCTCCAGCCATATGGCCATTTTTGTGCCTGGTGCGGCGCCCAGTGGGAAAGGGTGGTTTTGAGGCTGAAGGCAGCAGGAAAGCCTGCAGCCCCCAGGTCTGTGGGGCTACGCAAGCTGTTCCCAAAGAGCTTTAGAACAAGGCATAGTTTTCCCTGCCAGCTCCTTGGGCGTGAAAACCCTCTCCAGCCATATGGCCATTTTTGTGCCTGGCACAGCGCCAAGTGGGAAAGGGTGGTTTTGAGGAAGAAGGCAGCAGGAAAGCCTGTAGCCCCCAGGTCTGTGGGGCTACGCAAGCGGTTCCCAAAGAGCTTTAGAACAAGGCATAATTTTTCCTGGTGGCTCCTTGTGCGTGAAAGCCCTCTCCAGCCATATGGCCATTTTTGTGCCTGGCGCGGCGCCAAGTGGAAAAGGGTGGTTTTGAGGCTGAAGGCAGAAGGGAAGCCTGCAGCCCCCAGGTCTGTGGGGCTACGCACATGGTTCCCAAAGAGCTTTAGAACAAGGCATAGTTTTTCCTGCTGGCTCTTTGGGCGTGAAACCCATCTCCAGCCATATGGCCATTTTTGTGCCTGGCACGGCGCCAAGGGGAAAGGGTGGTTTTGAGGCTGAAGGCAGCAGGAAAGCCTGCAGCCCCCAGGTCTGTGGGGCTACGCAAGCGGTTTCCAAAGAGCTTTACAACAAGGCATAGTTTTCCCTGCTGGTTCCTTGGGCATGAAAACCCTCTCCAGCCATATGGCCATTTTTGTGCCTGGCACGGCGCCAAGTGGGAAAGGGTGGTTTTGAGGCTGAAGGCAGCAGGGAAGCCTGTAGCCCCCAGGTCTGTGGGGCTACGCAAGCGGTTTCCAAAGAGCTTTAGAACAAGGCATAATTTTCCCTGCTGGTTCCTTGGGCGTGAAAACCCTCTCCAGCCATATGGCCATTTTTGTGCCTGGCGCAGCGCCAAGTGGGAAAGGGTGGTTTTGAGGAAGAATGCAGAAGGGAAGCCGGCAGCCCCCAGGTCTGTGGGGTATGCAAGCGGTTCCCAAAGAGCTTTAGAACAAGGCATAGCTTTCCCTGCTGGCTCCTTGGGCGTGGGACCCATCTCCAGCAATATGGCCATTTTTGTGCCTGGCACGGCGCCTACTGGGGAAGGGTGGTTTTGAGGAAGAAGGCAGAAGGGAAGCCTGCAGCCGCCAGGTCTGTGGGGCTACGCTCACGGTTCCCAAAGAGCTTTAGAACAAGGCATAGTTTTCCCTGCTGTCTCTTTGGGCGTGGGACCCATCTCCAGCCATATGGCCATTTTTGTGGCTGGCGCGGCGCCAAGTGGGAAAGGGTGGTTTTGAGGGTGAAGGCAGCAGGAAAGCCTGTAGCCCCCAGGTCTGTGGGGCTACGCAAACGTTTCCCAAAGAGCTTTAGAACAAGGCATAGTTTTTCCTGCTGGCTCTTTGGGCGTGAAACCCCTCTCCAGCCATATGGCCATTTTTGTGCCTGGCGCGGCGCCAAGTGGGGAAGGGTGGTTTTGAGGCTGAAGGCAGAAGGGAAGCCTGCAGCCCCCAGGTCTGTGGGGCTACGCACGCGGTTCCCAAAGAGCTTTAGAACAAGGCATAGTTTTCCCTGCTGGTTCTTTGGGCGTGGGACCCATCTCCAGCCATATGGCCATTTTTGTGCCTGGCGCGGCGCCAAGGGGAAAGGGTGGTTTTGAGGCTGAAGGCAGCAGGAAAGCCTGCAGCCCCCAGGTCTGTGGGGCTACGCAAGCGGTTCCCAAACAGCTTTAGAACAAGGCATAGTTTTCCCTGCTGGCTCCTTGGGCGTGAAAACCCTCTCCAGCCATATGGCCATTTTTGTGCCTGGCACGGCGCCAAGTGGGAAAGGGTGGTTGTGAGGCTGAAGGCAGCAGGAAAGCCTGTAGCCCCCAGGTCTGTGGGGCTACGCACGCGGTTCCCAAAGAGCTTTAGAACAAGGCATAATTTTCCCTGCTGGCTCCTTGGGCGTGGGACCACTCTCCAGCCATATGGCCATTTTTTTGTCTGGCGCGGCGCCAAGTGGAAAAGGGTGGTTTTGAAGGTGAAGGCAGCAGGATAGCTTGTAGTCCCCAGGTCTGTGGGGCTACGCAAACGTTTCCGAAAGAGCTTTAGAACAAGGCATAGTTTTCCCTGCTGGCTCTTTGGGCGTGGGACCCATCTTTAGCAATATGGCCATTTTGGTGCCTGGCGCGGCGCCTACTGGGGAAGGGTGGTTTTGAGGCTGAAGGCAGCAGGAAAGCCTGCAGCCCCCAGGTCTGTGGGGCTACGCAAGTGTTTCCCAAAGAGCTTTAGAACAAGGCATAATTTTCCCTGGTGGCTCCTTGTGCGTGAAAACCCTCTCCAGCCATATGGCCATTTTTGTGCCTGGCGCGGCGCCAAGTGGGAAAGGGTGGTTTTGAGGAAGAAGGCAGCAGGAAAGCCTGTAGCCCCCAGGTCTGTGGGGCTACGCAAGCGGTTCCCAAAGAGCTTTAGAACAAGGCATAATTTTTCCTGGTGGCTCCTTGTGCGTGAAAGCCCTCTCCAGCCATATGGCCATTTTTGTGCCTGGCGCGGCGCCAAGTGGAAAAGGGTGGTTTTGAGGCTGAAGGCAGAAGGGAAGCCTGCAGCCCCCAGGTCTGTGGGGCTACGCACGTGGTTCCCAAAGAGCTTTAGAACAAGGCATAGTTTTTCCTGCTGGCTCTTTGGGCGTGAAACCCATCTCCAGCCATATGGCCATTTTTGTGCCTGGCACGGCGCCAAGGGGAAAGGGTGGTTTTGAGGCTGAAGGCAGCAGGAAAGCCTGTAGCCCCCAGGTCTGTGGGGCTACGCAAGCGGTTTCCAAAGAGCTTTAGAACAAGGCATAATTTTCCCTGCTGGTTCCTTGGGCGTGAAAACCCTCTCCAGCCATATGGCCATTTTTGTGCCTGGCGCAGCGCCAAGTGGGAAAGGGTGGTTTTGAGGAAGAAGGCAGAAGGGAAGCCGGCAGCCCCCAGGTCTGTGGGGTATGCAAGCGGTTCCCAAAGAGCTTTAGAACAAGGCATAGCTTTCCCTGCTGGCTCCTTGGGCGTGGGACCCATCTCCAGCAATATGGCCATTTTTGTGCCTGGCACGGCGCCTACTGGGGAAGGGTGGTTTTGAGGAAGAAGGCAGAAGGGAAGCCTGCAGCCGCCAGGTCTGTGGGGCTACGCTCGCGGTTCCCAAAGAGCTTTAGAACAAGGCATAGTTTTCCCTGCTGTCTCTTTGGGCGTGGGACCCATCTCCAGCCATATGGCCATTTTTGTGGCTGGCGCGGCGCCAAGTGGGAAAGGGTGGTTTTGAGGGTGAAGGCAGCAGGAAAGCCTGTAGCCCCCAGGTCTGTGGGGCTACGCAAACGTTTCCCAAAGAGCTTTAGAACAAGGCATAGTTTTTCCTGCTGGCTCTTTGGGCGTGAAACCCCTCTCCAGCCATATGGCCATTTTTGTGCCTGGCGCGGCGCCAAGTGGGGAAGGGTGGTTTTGAGGCTGAAGGCAGAAGGGAAGCCTGCAGCCCCCAGGTCTGTGGGGCTACGCACGCGGTTCCCAAAGAGCTTTAGAACAAGGCATAGTTTTCCCTGCTGGTTCTTTGGGCGTGGGACCCATCTCCAGCCATATGGCCATTTTTGTGCCTGGCGCGGCGCCAAGGGGAAAGGGTGGTTTTGAGGCTGAAGGCAGCAGGAAAGCCTGCAGCCCCCAGGTCTGTGGGGCTACGCAAGCGGTTCCCAAACAGCTTTAGAACAAGGCATAGTTTTCCCTGCTGGTTCCTTGGGCGTGAAAACCCTCTCCAGCCATATGGCCATTTTTGTGCCTGGCACGGCGCCAAGTGGGAAAGGGTGGTTGTGAGGCTGAAGGCAGCAGGAAAGCCTGTAGCCCCCAGGTCTGTGGGGCTACGCAAGCGGTTCCCAAAGAGCTTTAGAACAAGGCATAATTTTCCCTGCTGGCTCCTTGGGCGTGGGACCACTCTCCAGCCATATGGCCATTTTTTTGTCTGGCGCGGCGCCAAGTGGAAAAGGGTGGTTTTGAAGGTGAAGGCAGCAGGATAGCTTGTAGTCCCCAGGTCTGTGGGGCTACGCAAACGTTTCCGAAAGAGCTTTAGAACAAGGCATAGTTTTCCCTGCTGGCTCTTTGGGCGTGGGACCCATCTTTAGCAATATGGCCATTTTGGTGCCTGGCGCGGCGCCTACTGGGGAAGGGTGGTTTTGAGGCTGAAGGCAGCAGGAAAGCCTGCAGCCCCCAGGTCTGTGGGGCTACGCAAGTGTTTCCCAAAGAGCTTTAGAACAAGGCATAATTTTCCCTGGTGGCTCCTTGTGCGTGAAAACCCTCTCCAGCCATATGGCCATTTTTGTGCCTGGCGCGGCGCCAAGTGGGAAAGGGTGGTTTTGAGGGTGAAGTCAGCAGGAAAGCCTGCAGCCTCCAGGTCTGTGGGGCTATGCAAGCGGTTCCCAAAGAGCTTTCCAACGAGGCACGGCTTTCCCTTCTGGCTCTTCAGGCATGGGAGCTGTGGCCAGAGCCGCGGCCCTACCGGAAAATGCTTCGCAGGCTGGAGCGGCGGCTCCACGTGGGCACCGGTGGCGCCGAGGCTGACGGCCGCCACAAAGCCCGCAGCCCCACGGGCTGTGGGGCCACGCGAACGGCTGCCAAAGAGCTTTCCAACGAGGCACGGCTTTCCCTCCTGGCTCTTCAGGCGTGGGAGCTGTGGCCAGAGCCACAGCCCTACCGCAAAATGCTTCTCAGGCTGGCGCGGCGGCGCCAGGTGGGCGTAGGTGGCGCCGAGGCTGACGGCCGCCGCAAAGCCCACAGCCCCACGGGCTGTGGGGCCACGCGAACGGCTGCCAAAGAGCTTTCCAACGAGGCACGGCTTTCCCTCCTGGCTCTTCGGGCGTGGGAGCTGTGGCCAGAGCCGCGGCCCTACCGGAAAATGCTTCGCAGGCTGGCGCGGCGGCGCCACGTGGGCTCTGGTGGCGCCGAGGCTGACGTCCGCCGGAAAGCCCGCAGCCCCACGGGCTGTGGGGCCACGCGAGCGGCTGCCAAAGAGCTTTCCAACGAGGCACGGCTTTCCCTCCTGGCTCTTCGGGCGTGGGAGCTGTCGCCAGAGCCGTGGCCATACCGGAAAATGCTGCGGGGGCTAGCGCGGCGGCGCCAGGTGGGCGCCGGTGGCGCCGAGGCCGACGGCCGCCGCAAAGCCCGCAGCCCCACGGGCTGTGGGGCCACGCGAGCGGCTGCCAAAGAGCTTTCCAACGAGGCATGGCTTTCCCTCCTGGCTCTTCGGCCGTGGGAGCTGTGGCCAGAGATGCGGCCCTACCTGAAAATGCTTCGCAGGCTGGCGCGGCGACTCCACGTGGGCGCCGGTGGCGCCGAGGCTGACGGCCGCCGCAAAGCCCGCAGCCCCACGGGCTGTGAGGGCACGCGAGCGGCTGCCAAAGAGCTTTCCAACGAGGCACGGCTTTCCCTTCTGGCTCTTCGGGCATGGGAGCTGTGGCCAGAGCCGCGGCCCTACCGGAAAATGCTTCGCAGGCTAGCGCGGCAGCCCCACGTGGGAGCCGGTGGCCCCGAGGCTGACGGCCGCCTGAAAGCCCGCAGCCCCACGGGCTGTGGGGCCACGCGAGCGGCTGCCAAAGAGCTTTCCAAGGAGGCACGGCTTTCCCTCCTGGCTCTTCGGCCGTGGGAGCTGTGGCCAGAGCCGCGGCCCTACCGCAAAATGCTTCGCAGGCTGGTGCGGCGGCGCCACGTGGGCGCCGGTGGCACCGAGGCTGACGGCCGCCGCAAAGCCCGCAGCCCCACGGGCTGTGGGGCCACGCGAACGGCTGCCAAAGAGCTTTCCAACGAGGCACGGCTTTCCCTCCTGGCTCTTCGGGCGTGGGAGCTGTGGCCAGAGCCGCGGCCCTACCGGAAAATGCTTCGCAGGCTGGCGCGGCGGCACCAGGTGGGCGCCGGTGACGCCGAGGCTTACGGCCGCCGCAAAGCCCGCAGCCCCACGGGCTTTGGGGCCACGCGAACGGCTGCCAAAGAGCTTTCCAATGAGGCACTGCTTTCCCTCCTGGCTCTTTGGGCGTCTGAGCTGTGGCCAGAGCCGCGGCCCTACCGGAAAATGCTTCGCAGGCTGGCGCGGCAGCCCCACGTGGGAGCCGGTGGCCCCGAGGCTGACGGCCGCCTGAAAGCCCGCAGCCCCACGGGCTGTGGGGCCACGTGAGTGGCTGCCAAAGAGCTTTCCAACGAGGCACGGCTTTCCCTCCTGGCTCTTCAGCCGTGGGAGCTGTGGCCAGAGCCGCGGCCCTACCGCAAAATGCTTCGCAGGCTGGTGCGGCGGCGCCACGTGGGCGCCGGTGGCACCGAGGCTGACGGCCGCCGCAAAGCCCGCAGCCCCACGGGCTGTGGGGCCACGCGAACGGCTGCCAAAGAGCTTTCCAACGAGGCATGGCTTTCCCTCCTGGGTCTTCGGGCGTGGGAGCTGTGGCCAGAGATGCGGCCCTACCGGAAAATGCTTCGCAGGCTGGCGCGGCGGCGCCACGTGGGCGCCGGTGGCGCCGAGGCTGACGGCCGCCGCAAAGCCCGCAGCCCCACGGGCTGTGGGGCCACGCGAGCGGCTGCCAAAGCGCTTTCCAACGAGGCACGGCTTTCCCTCCTGGCTCTTCAGTCGTGGGAGCTGTGGCCAGAGCCGCGGCCCTACCGGAAAATTCTTCGCAGGCTGGCGCAGCGGCGCCACGTGGGCGGCGGTGGCGCAGAGGCTGACGGCCGCCGCAAAGCCCGCAGCCCCACGGGCTGTGGGGCCACGCGAGCGGCTGCCAAAGAGCTTTCCAACGAGGCACGGCTTTCCCTCCTGGCTCTTCGGGGGTGGGAGCTGTGGCCAGAGCCGTGGCCCTACCGGAAAATGCTTCGCAGGTTGGCACGGCGGCGCCACGTGTGCGCCGGTGGCGCCGAGGCTGAGGGCCGCCGCAAAGCCCACAGCCCCACGGGCTGTGGGGCCACGCGAGCGACTGCCAAAGAGCTTTCCAAGGAGGCACGGCTTTCCCTCCTGGCTCTTCGGGCGTGGGAGCTGTGGCCAGAGCCGCGGCCCTACCGCAAAATGCTTCGCAGGCTGGCGCGGCGGCACCAGGTGGGCGCCGGTGACGCCGAGGGTGACGGCCGCCACAAAGCCCGCAGCCCCACGGGCTGTGGGGCCACGCGAACGGCTGCCAAAGAGCTTTCCAACGAGGCACGGCTTTCCCTCCTGGCTCTTCGGGTGTGGGAGCTGTGGCCAGAGCCACGGCCCTACCGGAAAATGCTTCGGGGGCTGGCGCGGCGGCGCCACGTGGGCGCCGGTGGCGCCGAGGCTGACGGCCGCCGCAAAGCCCGCAGCCCCACGGGCGGTGGGGCCACGCGAGCGGCTGCCAAAGAGCTTTCCAACGAGGCACAGCTTTCCCTCCTGGCTCTTCGGGCGTGGGAGCTGTGGCCAGAGCTGCGGCCCTACCGGAAAATGCTTCGCAGGCTGGCGCGGCGGCGCCACGTGGGCGCCGGTGCCGCCGAGGCTGACGGCCGCCGCAAAGCCCGAAGCCCCACGGGCTGTGGGGCCACGCGAGCGGCTGCCAAAGAGCTTTCCAACGAGGCACGGCTTTCCCTCCTGGCTCTTTGGGCGTGGGAGCTGTGGCCAGAGCCGCGGCCCTACCGGAAAATTCTTCGCAGGCTGGCTCAGCGGCGCCACGTGGGCGGCGGTGGCACCGAGGCTGACGGCCGCCGCAAAGCCTGCAGCCCCACGGGCTGTGGGGCCACGCGAGCGGCTGCCAAAGAGCTTTACAACGAGGCACGGCTTTCCCTCCTGGCTCTTCGGGCGTGGGAGCTGTTGCCAGAGCCGCGGCCCTACTGGAAAATGCTTCGGGATCTGGCGCGGCGGCACCACGTGGGTGCCGGTGGCGCCAAGGCTGATGTCCGCTGGAAAGCCCGCAGCCCCACGGGCTGTGGGGCCACGCGAGCGGCTGCCAAAGAGCTTTCCAACGAGGCACGGCTTTCCCTCCTGGCTCTTCGGGCGTGGGAGCTGTGGCCAGAGCCGCGGCCCTACCGGAAAATGCTTCGCACTCTGGCGCAGCGGCCCCACGTGGGCGCTGATGGTGCCGAGGCTGATGGCCGCTGGAAAGCCCGCAGCCCCACGGGCTGTGGGGCCACGCGAGCGGCTGCCAAAGAGCTTTCCAACGAGGCACGGCTTTCCCTCCTGGCTCTTCGAGCGTGGGAGCTGTGGCCGGAGCACCGGCCCTACCGCAAAATGCTTTGCAGGCTGGCGCGACGGCGCCACGTGGGCGCCGGTGGGGTCAAGGCTGACAGCCGCCGGAAAGCCCGCAGCCCCACGGGCTGTGGGGCTACGCGAGCGGCTGCCAAAGAGCTTTCCAACGAGGCACGGCTTTCCCTCCTGGCTCTTCGGGCATGGGAGCTGTGGCCAGAGCTGCGGCCCTACCGGAAAATGCTTCGCAGGCTGGCGTGGCGGCGTCAGGTGGGCGCCAGTGGCGCCGAGGGTGACGGCCGCCGGAAAGCCCGCAGCCACACGGGCTGTGAGGCCATGCGAGCGGCTGCCAAAGAGCTTTCCAACGAGGCACGGCTTTCCCTCCTGGCTCTTCGGCCGTGGGAGCTGTGGCCAGAGCCGCGGCCCTACCGGAAAATGCTTCGCAGGCTGGCGCAGCGGCCCCACGTGGGCGCCGGTGGCTCCGAGGCTGACGGCCGCCGCAAACCCCGCAGCCCCACGGGCTGTGGGGCCACGCGAGCGGCTGCCAAAGAGCTTTCCAACGAGGCACGGCTTTCCCTCCTGGCTCTTCGGGCGTGGGAGCTGTCGCCAGAGGCGTGGCTCTTCCGGAAAATGCTTCGCACGCTGGCGCGGCGGCGCCACGTGGGCGCCGTTGGCGCCGAGGCTGGAGGCCGCGGGAATGCCCGCAGCCCCACGGCCTGTGGGGCCACGCGAGCGGCTGCCAAAGAGCTTTCCAACGAGGCACGGCTTTCCCTCCTGGCTCTTCGGGCCTAGGAGCTGTGGCCAGAGCACCGGCCCTACCGGAAAATGCTTTGCAGGCTGGAGTGGCGGCGCCACGTGGGCGCTGGTGGCTCCGAGGCTGACGGCCGCCGCAAAGCCCGCAGCCCCACGGCCTGTGGGGCCACGCGAGCGGCTGCCAAAGAGCTTTCCAACGAGGCACGGCTTTCCCTCCTGGATCTTCAGGCGTGGGAGCTGTGGCCAGAGCCCCGGCCCTACCGGAAAATGCTTTGCAGGCTGGCGCGGCAGCGCCACGTGGGCGCTGGTGGCTCCGAGGCTGACGGCCGCCGCAAAGCCCGCAGCCCCACGGGCTGTGGGGCCACACGAGCGTCTGCCAAAGAGCTTTCCAACGAGGCACGGCTTTCCCTCCTGGCTCTTCGGGCGTGGGAGCTGTTGCCAGAGCCGCGGCCCTACTGGAAAATGCTTCGCAGGCTGGCGCGGCAGCGCCACGTGGGCGCTGGTGGCTCCGAGGCTGGAGGCCGCGGGAATGCCCGCAGACCCACGGGCTGTGGGGCCACGCGAGCGGCTGCCAAAGAGCTTTCCAAGGAGGCACGGCTTTCCCTCCTGGCTCTTCGGGCGTGGGAGCTGTGGCCAGAGCCGCGGCCCTACCGGAAAATGCTTCGCAGGCTGGCGCGGCGGTGTCAGGTGGGCGACGGTGTCGCCGAGGCTGACGGCCGCCCCAAAGCCTGCAGACCCACAGGCTGTGAGGCCACGCGAGCAGCTGCCAAAGAGCTTTCCAAGGAGGCACGGCTTTCCCTCCTGGCTCTTCGGCCGTGGGAGCTGTGGCCAGAGCCCCGGTCCTACCGGAAAATGCTTCGGGGGCTAGCGCGGCGGCGCCAGGTGAGCGCCGGTGGCTCCGAGGCTGACGGCCGCCGCAAAGCCCGCAGCCCCACGGGCTGTGGGGCCACGCGAGCGGCTGCCAAAGAGCTTTCCAACGAGGCACGGCTTTCCCTCCTGGCTCTTCGGGCGTGGGAGCTGTGGCCAGAGCCGCGGCCCTACCGGAAAATGCTTCGCAGGCTGGCGCGGCGGTGTCAGGTGGGCGACGGTGTCGCCGAGGCTGACGGCCGCCCCAAAGCCCGCAGACCCACAGGCTGTGAGGCCACGCGAGCGGCTGCCAAAGAGCTTTCCAACGAGGCACGGCTTTCCCTCCTGGCTCTTCTGGCGTGGTAGCCGTGGCCAGATCCGCGGCCCTACCGGAAAATGCTTCGCAGGCTGGTGCAGCAGCGCCACGTGGGCGCCGGTCGCGCTGAGGCTGACAGCCGCCGGAAAGCCCGCAGCCCCACGGGCTGTGGGGCCACGCGAGCAGCTGCCAAAGAGCTTTCTAAGGAGGCACGGCTTTCCCTCCTGGCTCTTCGGGCGTGGGAGCTGTGGCCAGAGCACCGGCCCTACCGGAAAATGCTTTGCAGTCTGGCGCGACGGCGCCACTTGGGCGCCGGTGGGGTCAAGGCTGACAGCCGCCGGAAAGCCCGCAGCCCCACGGGCTGTGGGGCTACGCGAGCGGCTGCCAAAGAGCTTTCCAACGAGGCACGGCTTTCCCTCCTGGCTCTTCGGGCATGGGAGCTGTGGCCAGAGCTGCGGCCCTACCGGAAAATGCTTCGCAGGCTGGTGCGGCGGCGTCAGGTGGGCGCCAGTGGCGCCGAGGGTGACGGCCGCCGGAAAGCCCGCAGCCCCACGGGCTGTGAGGCCATGCGAGCGGCTGCCAAAGAGCTTTCCAAGGAGGCACGGCTTTCCCTCCTGGCTCTTCGGGCGTGGGAGCTGTGGCCAGAGCTGCGGCCCTACCGGAAAATGCTTCGCAGGCCGGCGTGGCGGCGTCAGGTGGGCGACGGTGTCGCCGAGGCTGACGGCCGCCCCAAAGCCCGCAGTCCCACGGGCTGTGAGGCCACGCGAGCGGCTGCCAAAGAGCTTTCCAACGAGGCACGGCTTTCCCTCCTGGCTCTTCTGGCGTGGGAGCTGTGGCCAGAGCTGCGGTCCTACCGGAAAATGCTTCGCAGGCTGGTGCAGCGGCCCCACCTGGGCGCCGGTGGCGCCGAGGCTGACGGCCGCCGCAAAGCCCGCAGCCCCACGGGCTGTGGGGCCACGCGAGAGGCTGCCAAAGAGCTTTCCAACGAGGCACGGCTTTCCCTCCTGGCTCTTCGGGCGTGGGAGCTGTCGCCAGAGCCGCGGCCCTACCGGAAAATGCTTCGCAGGCTGGCGCGGCGGCGCCACGTGGTCGCCGGTGGCGCCGAGGCTGGAGGCCGCGGTAATGCCCGCAGCCCCACGGTCTGTGGGGCCACGCGAGCGGCTGCCAAAGAGCTTTCCAACGAGGCACGGCTTTCCGTCCTGGCTCTTCGGGTGTGGGAGCTGTGGCCAGAGCTGCGGTCCTACCGGAAAATGCTTCGCAGGCTGGCGCGGCGGCGCCACGTGGGCGCCGGTGGCGCCGAGGCTGACGGCCGCCGCAAAGCCCGCAGCCCCACAGGCTGTGAGGCCACACGAGCGGCTGCCAAAGAGCTTTCCAACGAGGCACGGCTTTCCGTCCTGGCTCTTCGGGCGTGGGAGCTGTGGCCAGAGCTGCGGTCCTACCGGAAAATGCTTCGCAGGCTGGCGCGGCGGCGCCACGTGGGCGCCGGTGGCGCCGAGGCTGACGGCCGCCGGAAAGCCCGCAGCCCCACAGGCTGTGGGGCCACGCGAGCGGCTGCCAAAGAGCTTTCCAACGAGGCACGGCTTTCCCTCCTGGCTCTTCAGGCGTGGGAGCTGTGGCCAGAGCCGCGGCCCTACCGGAAAATGCTTCGCAGGCTGGCGCGGCGGCGCCACGTGGGCGCCGGTGGCGCCGAGGCTGACGGCCGCCGGAAAGCCTGCAGCCCCACGGGCTGTGGGGCCAGGCGAGCGGCTGCCAAAGAGCTTTCCAACGAGGCACGGCTTTCCCTCCTGGCTCTTCGGGCGTGAGAGCTGTCGCCAGAGACATGGCCCTACTGGAAAATGCTTCGCAGGCTGGCGCGGCGGCGCCAGGTGGGCTCCGGTGGCGCCGAGACTGAGGGCCGCCGCAAAGCCCGCAGCCCCACGGGCGGTGGGGCCACGCGGGCGGCTGCCAAAGAGCTTTCCAACGAGGCACGGCTTTCCCTCCTGGCTCTTCGGGTGTGGGAGCTGTGGCCAGAGCCGCGGCCCTACCGGAAAATGCTTCGCAGGCTGGCGCAGCGGCGCCACGTGGGCGCCGGTGGCGCCGAGGCTGACGGCCGCAGGAAAGCCCGCAGCCCCACGGGCTGTGGGGCCACGCGAGCGGCTGCCAAAGAGCTTTCCAACGAGGCACGGCTTTCCCTCCTGGCTCTTCAGGCGTGGGAGCTGTGGCCAGAGCCCCGGCCCTACCGGAAAATGCTTCGCAGGCTGGCGCGGCAGCGCCACGTGGGCGCCGGTGGCGCCGAGGGTGATGGCCGCCGCAAAGCCTGCAGCCCCACGGGCTGTGGGGCCACGCGAGCGGCTGCCAAAGAGCTTTCCAACGAGGCACGGCTTTCCCTCCTGGCTCTTCGGGCGTGGGAGCTGTCGCCAGAGCCGCGGCCCTACTGGAAAATGCTTCGCAGGCTGGCGCGGCGGCGCCACGTGGGCGCCGGTGGCGCCGAGGCTGGAGGCCGCGGGAATGCCCGCAGCCCCACGGGCTGTGGGGCCACGCGAGCGGCTGCCAAAGAGCTTTCCAAGGAGGCACGGCTTTCCCTCCTGGCTCTTCGGGCGTGGGAGCTGTGGCCAGAGCCGCGGCCCTACCGGAAAATGCTTCGCAGGCTGGCGCGGCGGTGTCAGGTGGGCGACGGTGTCGCCGAGGCTGACGGCCGCCCCAAAGCCCGCAGACCCACAGGCTGTGAGGCCACGCGAGCAGCTGCCAAAGAGCTTTCCAAGGAGGCACGGCTTTCCCTCCTGGCTCTTCGGGCGTGGGAGCTGTGGCCAGAGCCGCGGCCCTACCGGAAAATGCTTCGCAGGCTGGCGCAGCGGTGTCAGGTGGGCGACGGTGTCGCCGAGGCTGACGGCCGCCCCAAAGCCCGCAGACCCACAGGCTGTGAGGCCACGCGAGCAGCTGCCAAAGAGCTTTCCAACGAGGCACGGCTTTCCCTCCTGGCTCTTCTGGCGTGGGAGCTGTGGCCAGAGCCCCGGTCCTACCGGAAAATGCTTCGGGGGCTAGCGCGGCGGCGCCATGTGAGCGCCGGTGGCGCCGAGGCTGACGGCCGCCGCAAAGCCCGCAGCCCCACGGGCGGTGGGGCCACGCGAGCGGCTGCCAAAGAGCTTTCCAACGAGGCACGGCTTTCCCTCCTGGCTCTTCGGGTGTGGGAGCTGTGGCCAGAGCCGCGGCCCTACCGGAAAATGCTTCGCAGGCTGGCGCGGCGGTGTCAGGTGGGCGACGGTGTCGCCGAGGCTGACGGCCGCCCCAAAGCCCGCAGACCCACAGGCTGTGAGGCCACGCGAGCGGCTGCCAAAGAGCTTTCCAACGAGGCACGGCTTTCCCTCCTGGCTCTTCTGGCGTGGTAGCCGTGGCCAGATCCGCGGCCCTACCGGAAAATGCTTCGCAGGCTGGTGCAGCAGCGCCACGTGGGCGCCGGTCGCGCTGAGGCTGACAGCCGCCGGAAAGCCCGCAGCCCCACGGGCTGTGGGGCCACGCGAGCAGCTGCCAAAGAGCTTTCCAAGGAGGCACGGCTTTCCCTCCTGGCTCTTCGGGCGTGGGAGCTGTGGCCAGAGCACCGGCCCTACCGGAAAATGCTTTGCAGTCGGGCGCGACGGCGCCACTTGGGCGCCGGTGGGGTCAAGGCTGACAGCCGCCGGAAAGCCCGCAGCCCCACGGGCTGTGGGGCTACGCGAGCGGCTGCCAAAGAGCTTTCCAATGAGGCACGGCTTTCCCTCCTGGCTCTTCGGGCATGGGAGCTGTGGCCAGAGCTGCGGCCCTACCGGAAAATGCTTCGCAGGCTGGCGTGGCGGCGTCAGGTGGGCGCCAGTGGCGCCGAGGGTGACGGCCGCCGGAAAGCCCGCAGCCCCACGGGCTGTGAGGCCATGCGAGCGGCTGCCAAAGAGCTTTCCAAGGAGGCACGGCTTTCCCTCCTGGCTCTTCGGCCGTGGGAGCTGTGGCCAGAGCCGCGGCCCTACCGGAAAATGCTTCGCAGGCTGGCGCAGCGGCGCCAGGTGGGCGCCGGTGGCCCCGAGGCTGACGGCCGCCGCAAAGCCCGCAGCCCCACGGGCTGTGGGGCCACGCGAGCGGCTGCCAAAGAGCTTTCCAACGAGGCACGGCTTTCCCTCCTGGCTCTTCGGGCGTGGGTGCTGTGGCCAGAGCTGCGGCCCTACCGGAAAATGCTTCGCAGGCCGGCGTGGCGGCGTCAGGTGGGCGACGGTGTCGCCGAGGCTGACGGCCGCCCCAAAGCCCGCAGTCCCACGGGCTGTGAGGCCACGCGAGCGGCTGCCAAAGAGCTTTCCAACGAGGCACGGCTTTCCCTCCTGGCTCTTCTGGCGTGGGAGCTGTGGCCAGAGCTGCGGTCCTACCGGAAAATGCTTCGCAGGCTGGTGCAGCGGCCCCACGTGGGCGCCGGTGGCGCCGAGGCTGACGGCCGCCGCAAAGCCCGCAGCCCCACGGGCTGTGGGGCCACGCGAGAGGCTGCCAAAGAGCTTTCCAACGAGGCACGGCTTTCCCTCCTGGCTCTTCGGGCGTGGGAGCTGTCGCCAGAGCCGTGGCCCTACCGCAAAATGCTTCGCAGGCTGGCGCGGCGGCGCCACGTGGTCGCCGGTGGCGCCGAGGCTGGAGGCCGCGGGAATGCCCGCAGCCCCACGGTCTGTGGGGCCACGCGAGCGGCTGCCAAAGAGCTTTCCAACGAGGCACGGCTTTCCGTCCTGGCTCTTCGGGTGTGGGAGCTGTGGCCAGAGCTGCGGTCCTACCGGAAAATGCTTCGCAGGCTGGCGCGGCGGCGCCACGTGGGCGCCGGTGGCGCCGAGGCTGACGGCCGCCGCAAAGCCCGCAGCCCCACAGGCTGTGAGGCCACACGAGCGGCTGCCAAAGAGCTTTCCAACGAGGCACGGCTTTCCGTCCTGGCTCTTCGGGCGTGGGAGCTGTGGCCAGAGCTGCGGTCCTACCGGAAAATGCTTCGCAGGCTGGCGCGGCGGCGCCACGTGGGCGCCGGTGGCGCCGAGGCTGACGGCCGCCGGAAAGCCCGCAGCCCCACAGGCTGTGGGGCCACGCGAGCGGCTGCCAAAGAGCTTTCCAACGAGGCACGGCTTTCCCTCCTGGCTCTTCGGGCGTGAGAGCTGTCGCCAGAGACATGGCCCTACTGGAAAATGCTTCGCAGGCTGGCGCGGCGGCGCCAGGTGGGCTCCGGTGGCGCCGAGACTGAGGGCCGCCGCAAAGCCCGCAGCCCCACGGGCGGTGGGGCCACGCGAGCGGCTGCCAAAGAGCTTTCCAACGAGGCACGGCTTTCCCTCCTGGCTCTTCGGGTGTGGGAGCTGTGGCCAGAGCCGCGGCCCTACCGGAAAATGCTTCGCAGGCTGGCGCAGCGGCGCCACGTGGGCGCCGGTGGCGCCGAGGCTGACGGCCGCCGCAAAGCCCGCAGCCCCACGGGCTGTGGGGCCACGCGAGCGGCTGCCAAAGAGCTTTCCAAGGAGGCACGGCTTTCCCTCCTGGCTCTTCAGGCGTGGGAGCTGTGGCCAGAGCCCCGGCCCTACCGGAAAATGCTTCGCAGGCTGGCGCGGCAGCGCCACGTGGGCGCCGGTGGTGCCGAGGGTGATGGCCGCCGCAAAGCCTGCAGCCCCACGGGCTGTGGCCCACGCGAGCGGCTGCCAAAGAGCTTTCCAAGGAGGCACGGCTTTCCCTCCTGGCTCTTCGGGCGTGGGAGCTGTGGCCAGAGCCGCGGCCCTACCGGAAAATGCTTCGCAGGCTGGCGCGGCGGTGTCAGGTGGGCGACGGTGTCGCCGAGGCTGACGGCCGCCCCAAAGCCCGCAGACCCACAGGCTGTGAGGCCACGCGAGCAGCTGCCAAAGAGCTTTCCAAGGAGGCACGGCTTTCCCTCCTGGCTCTTCGGGCGTGGGAGCTGTGGCCAGAGCCGCGGCCCTACCGGAAAATGCTTCGCAGGCTGGCGCAGCGGTGTCAGGTGGGCGACGGTGTCGCCGAGGCTGACGGCCGCCGCAAAGCCCGCAGCCCCACGGGCTGTGGGGCCACGCGAGCGGCTGCCAAAGAGCTTTCCAACGAGGCATGGCTTTCCCTCCTGGCTCTTCGGGCGTGGGAGCTGTGGCCAGAGCCGTGGCCCTACCGGAAAATGCTTCGCACTCTGGCGCAGCGGCCCCACGTGGGCGCTGATGGTGCCGAGGCTGATGGCCGCTGGAAAGCCTGCAGCCCCACGGGCTGTGGGGCCACGCGAGCGGCTGCCAAAGAGCTTTCCAAGGAGGCACGGCTTTCCCTCCTGGCTCTTCGGGCATGGGAGCTGTGGCCAGAGCTGCGGCCCTACCGGAAAATGCTTCGCAGGCTGGCGTGGCGGCGTCAGGTGGGCGCCAGTGGCGCCGAGGGTGACGGCCGCCGCAAAGCCCGCAGCCCCACGGGCTGTGGGGCCACGCGAGCGGCTGCCAAAGAGCTTTCCAACGAGGCACGGCTTTCCCTCCTGGCTCTTCGGGCGTGGGAGCTGTCGCCAGAGGCGTGGCTCTTCCGGAAAATGCTTCGCACGCTGGCGCGGCGGCGCCACGTGGGCGCCGGTGGCGCCGAGGCTGGAGGCCGCGGGAATGCCCGCAGCCCCACGGCCTGTGGGGCCACGCGAGCGGCTGCCAAAGAGCTTTCCAACGAGGCACGGCTTTCCCTCCTGGCTCTTCGGGCGTAGGAGCTGTGGCCAGAGCACCGGCCCTACCGGAAAATGCTTTGCAGGCTGGAGTGGCGGCGCCACGTGGGCGCCGGTGGCGCCAAGGCCGACGGCCGCCGCAAAGCCCACAGCCCCACGGGCTGTGGGGCCACGCGAGCGGCTGCCAAAGAGCTTTCCAACGAGGCACGGCTTTCCCTCCTGGCTCTTCGGGCATGGGAGATGTGGCCAGAGCTGCGGCCCTACCGGAAAATTCTTGGCAGGCTGGCGTGGCGGCGTCAGGTGGACGCCAGTGGCGCCGAGGGTGACGGCCGCCGGAAAGCCCGCAGCCCCACGGGCTGTGGGGCCACACGAGCGTCTGCCAAAGAGCTTTCCAACGAGGCACGGCTTTCCCTCCTGGCTCTTCGGGCGTGGGAGCTGTTGCCAGAGCCGCGGCCCTACCGGAAAATGCTTCGCAGGCTGGCGCGGCAGCGCCACATGGGCGCTGGTGGCTCCGAGGCTGGAGGCCGCGGGAATGCCCGCAGACCCACGGGCTGTGGGGCCACGCGAGCGGCTGCCAAAGAGCTTTCCAACGAGGCACGGCTTTCCCTCCTGGCTCTTCGGGCGTGGGAGCTGTCGCCAGAGCCGCGGCCCTACCGGAAAATGCTTCGCAGGCTGGCGCGGCGGTGTCAGGTGGGCGACGGTGTCGCCGAGGCTGACGGCCGCCCCAAAGCCCGCAGACCCACAGGCTGTGAGGCCACGCGAGCAGCTGCCAAAGAGCTTTCCAAGGAGGCACGGCTTTCCCTCCTGGCTCTTCGGGCGTGGGAGCTGTGGCCAGAGCCCCGGTCCTACCGGAAAATGCTTCGGGGGCTAGCGCGGCGGCGCCAGGTGAGCGCCGGTGGCTCCGAGGCTGACGGCCGCCGCAAAGCCCGCAGCCCCACGGGCTGTGGGGCCACGCGAGCGGCTGCCAAAGAGCTTTCCAACGAGGCACGGCTTTCCCTCCTGGCTCTTCGGGCGTGGGAGCTGTGGCCAGAGCCGCGGCCCTACCGGAAAATGCTTCGCAGGCTGGCGCGGCGGTGTCAGGTGGGCGACGGTGTCGCCGAGGCTGACGGCCGCCCCAAAGCCCGCAGACCCACAGGCTGTGAGGCCACGCGAGCGGCTGCCAAAGAGCTTTCCAACGAGGCACGGCTTTCCCTCCTGGCTCTTCTGGCGTGGGAGCTGTCGCCAGATCCGCGGCCCTACCGGAAAATGCTTCGCAGGCTGGTGCAGCAGCGCCACGTGGGCGCCGGTCGCGCTGAGGCTGACAGCCGCCGGAAAGCCCGCAGCCCCACGGGCTGTGGGGCCACGCGAGCAGCTGCCAAAGAGCTTTCCAAGGAGGCACGGCTTTCCCTCCTGGCTCTTCGGGCGTGGGAGCTGTGGCCAGAGCTGCGGCCCTACCGGAAAATGCTTTGCAGTCTGGCGCGACGGCGCCACTTGGGCGCCGGTGGGGTCAAGGCTGACAGCCGCCGGAAAGCCCGCAGCCCCACGGGCTGTGGGGCTACGCGAGCGGCTGCCAAAGAGCTTTCCAACGAGGCACGGCTTTCCCTCCTGGCTCTTCGGGCATGGGAGCTGTGGCCAGAGCTGCGGCCCTACCGGAAAATGCTTCGCAGGCTGGCGTGGCGGCGTCAGGTGGGCGCCAGTGGCGCCGAGGGTGACGGCCGCCCCAAAGCCCGCAGCCCCACGGGCTGTGAGGCCATGCGAGCGGCTGCCAAAGAGCTTTCCAACGAGGCACGGCTTTCCCTCCTGGCTCTTCGGCCGTGGGAGCTGTGGCCAGAGCCGCGGCCCTACCGGAAAATGCTTCGCAGGCTGGCGCAGCGGTCCCACGTGGGCGCCGGTGGCGCCGAGGCTGACGGCCGCCGCAAAGCCCGCAGCCCCACGGGCTGTGGGGCCACGCGAGCGGCTGCCAAAGAGCTTTCCAACGAGGCACGGCTTTCCCTCCTGGCTCTTCGGGCGTGGGAGCTGTGGCCAGAGCTGCGGCCCTACCGGAAAATGCTTCGCAGGCCGGCGTGGCGGCGTCAGGTGGGCGACGGTGTCGCCGAGGCTGACGGCCGCCCCAAAGCCCGCAGTCCCACGGGCTGTGAGGCCACGCGAGCGGCTGCCAAAGAGCTTTCCAACGAGGCACGGCTTTCCCTCCTGGCTCTTCGGGCGTGGGAGCTGTCGCCAGAGCCGCGGCCCTACCGGAAAATGCTTCGCAGGCTGGCGCGGCGGTGTCAGGTGGGCGACGGTGTCGCCGAGGCTGACGGCCGCCCCAAAGCCCGCAGACCCACAGGCTGTGAGGCCACGCGAGCAGCTGCCAAAGAGCTTTCCAAGGAGGCACGGCTTTCCCTCCTGGCTCTTCGGGCGTGGGAGCTGTGGCCAGAGCCCCGGTCCTACCGGAAAATGCTTCGGGGGCTAGCGCGGCGGCGCCAGGTGAGCGCCGGTGGCTCCGAGGCTGACGGCCGCCGCAAAGCCCGCAGCCCCACGGGCTGTGGGGCCACGCGAGCGGCTGCCAAAGAGCTTTCCAACGAGGCACGGCTTTCCCTCCTGGCTCTTCGGGCGTGGGAGCTGTGGCCAGAGCCGCGGCCCTACCGGAAAATGCTTCGCAGGCTGGCGCGGCGGTGTCAGGTGGGCGACGGTGTCGCCGAGGCTGACGGCCGCCCCAAAGCCCGCAGACCCACAGGCTGTGAGGCCACGCGAGCGGCTGCCAAAGAGCTTTCCAACGAGGCACGGCTTTCCCTCCTGGCTCTTCTGGCGTGGGAGCTGTCGCCAGATCCGCGGCCCTACCGGAAAATGCTTCGCAGGCTGGTGCAGCAGCGCCACGTGGGCGCCGGTCGCGCTGAGGCTGACAGCCGCCGGAAAGCCCGCAGCCCCACGGGCTGTGGGGCCACGCGAGCAGCTGCCAAAGAGCTTTCCAAGGAGGCACGGCTTTCCCTCCTGGCTCTTCGGGCGTGGGAGCTGTGGCCAGAGCTGCGGCCCTACCGGAAAATGCTTTGCAGTCTGGCGCGACGGCGCCACTTGGGCGCCGGTGGGGTCAAGGCTGACAGCCGCCGGAAAGCCCGCAGCCCCACGGGCTGTGGGGCTACGCGAGCGGCTGCCAAAGAGCTTTCCAACGAGGCACGGCTTTCCCTCCTGGCTCTTCGGGCATGGGAGCTGTGGCCAGAGCTGCGGCCCTACCGGAAAATGCTTCGCAGGCTGGCGTGGCGGCGTCAGGTGGGCGCCAGTGGCGCCGAGGGTGACGGCCGCCGGAAAGCCCGCAGCCCCACGGGCTGTGAGGCCATGCGAGCGGCTGCCAAAGAGCTTTCCAACGAGGCACGGCTTTCCCTCCTGGCTCTTCGGCCGTGGGAGCTGTGGCCAGAGCCGCGGCCCTACCGGAAAATGCTTCGCAGGCTGGCGCAGCGGCGCTACGTGGGCGCCGGTGGCGCCGAGGCTGACGGCCGCCGCAAAGCCCGCAGCCCCACGGGCTGTGGGGCCACGCGAGCGGCTGCCAAAGAGCTTTCCAACGAGGCACGGCTTTCCCTCCTGGCTCTTCGGGCGTGGGAGCTGTGGCCAGAGCTGCGGCCCTACCGGAAAATGCTTCGCAGGCCGGCGTGGCGGCGTCAGGTGGGCGACGGTGTCGCCGAGGCTGACGGCCGCCCCAAAGCCCGCAGTCCCACGGGCTGTGAGGCCACGCGAGCGGCTGCCAAAGAGCTTTCCAACGAGGCACGGCTTTCCCTCCTGGCTCTTCTGGCGTGGGAGCTGTGGCCAGAGCTGCGGTCCTACCGCAAAATGCTTCGCAGGCTGGTGCAGCGGCCCCACGTGGGCGCCGGTGGCGCCGAGGCTGACGGCCGCCGCAAAGCCCGCAGCCCCACGGGCTGTGGGGCCACGCGAGAGGCTGCCAAAGAGCTTTCCAACGAGGCACGGCTTTCCCTCCTGGCTCTTCGGGCGTGGGAGCTGTCGCCAGAGCCGCGGCCCTACCGGAAAATGCTTCGCAGGCTGGCGCGGCGGCGCCACGTGGGCGCCGGTGGCGCCGAGGCTGGAGGCCGCGGGAATGCCCGCAGCCCCACGGTCTGTGGGGCCACGCGAGCGGCTGCCAAAGAGCTTTCCAACGAGGCACGGCTTTCCGTCCTGGCTCTTCGGGTGTGGGAGCTGTGGCCAGAGCTGCGGTCCTACCGGAAAATGCTTCGCAGGCTGGCGCGGCGGCGCCACGTGGGCGCCGGTGGCGCCGAGGCTGACGGCCGCCGCAAAGCCCGCAGCCCCACAGGCTGTGAGGCCACACGAGCGGCTGCCAAAGAGCTTTCCAACGAGGCACGGCTTTCCGTCCTGGCTCTTCTGGCGTGGGAGCTGTGGCCAGAGCTGCGGTCCTACCGGAAAATGCTTCGCAGGCTGGCCCGGCGGCGCCACGTGGGCGCCGGTAGCGCCGAGGCTGACGGCCGCCGGAAAGCCCGCAGCCCCACAGGCTGTGGGGCCACGCGAGCGGCTGCCAAAGAGCTTTCCAACGAGGCACGGCTTTCCCTCCTGGCTCTTCAGGCGTGGGAGCTGTGGCCAGAGCCGCGGCCCTACCGGAAAATGCTTCGCAGGCTGGCGCGGCGGCGCCACGTGGGCGCCGGTGGCGCCGAGGCTGACGGCCGCCGCAAAGCCTGCAGCCCCACGGGCTGTGGGGCCACGCGAGCGGCTGCCAAAGAGCTTTCCAACGAGGCACGGCTTTCCCTCCTGGCTCTTCGGGCGTGAGAGCTGTCGCCAGAGACATGGCCCTACTGGAAAATGCTTCGCAGGCTGGCGCGGCGGCGCCAGGTGGGCTCCGGTGGCGCCGAGACTGAGGGCCGCCGCAAAGCCCGCAGCCCCACGGGCGGTGGGGCCACGCGAGCGGCTGCCAAAGAGCTTTCCAACGAGGCACGGCTTTCCCTCCTGGCTCTTCGGGTGTGGGAGGTGTGGCCAGAGCCGCGGCCCTACCGGAAAATGCTTCGCAGGCTGGCGCAGCGGCGCCACGTGGGCGCCGGTGGCGCCGAGGCTGACGGCCGCCGCAAAGCCCGCAGCCCCACGGGCTGTGGGGCCACGCGAGCGGCTGCCAAAGAGCTTTCCAACGAGGCACGGCTTTCCCTCCTGGCTCTTCGGGCGTGGGAGCTGTGGCCAGAGCCCCGGCCCTACCGGAAAATGCTTCGCAGGCTGGCGCGGCAGCGCCACGTGGGCGCCGGTGGCGCCGAGGGTGATGGCCGCCGCAAAGCCTGCAGCCCCACGGGCTGTGGGGCCACGCGAGCGGCTGCCAAAGAGCTTTCCAACGAGGCACGGCTTTCCCTCCTGGCTCTTCGGGCGTGGGAGCTGTGGCCAGAGCCGCGGCCCTACTGGAAAATGCTTCGCAGGCTGGCGCAGCGGCGCCACGTGGGCGCCGGTGGCGCCGAGGCTGGAGGCCGCGGGAATGCCCGCAGCCCCACGGGCTGTGGCCCACGCGAGCGGCTGCCAAAGAGCTTTCCAAGGAGGCACGGCTTTCCCTCCTGGCTCTTCGGGCGTGGGAGCTGTGGCCAGAGCCGCGGCCCTACCGGAAAATGCTTCGCAGGCTGGCGCGGCGGTGTCAGGTGGGCGACGGTGTCGCCGAGGCTGACGGCCGCCCCAAAGCCCGCAGACCCACAGGCTGTGAGGCCACGCGAGCAGCTGCCAAAGAGCTTTCCAAGGAGGCACGGCTTTCCCTCCTGGCTCTTCGGGCGTGGGAGCTGTGGCCAGAGCCGCGGCCCTACCGGAAAATGCTTCGCAGGCTGGTGCAGCGGCCCCACCTGGGCGCCGGTGGCGCCGAGGCTGACGGCCGCCGCAAAGCCCGCAGCCCCACGGGCTGTGGGGCCACGCGAGAGGCTGCCAAAGAGCTTTCCAACGAGGCACGGCTTTCCCTCCTGGCTCTTCGGGCGTGGGAGCTGTCGCCAGAGCCGCGGCCCTACCGGAAAATGCTTCGCAGGCTGGCGCGGCGGCGCCAAGTGGTCGCCGGTGGCGCCGAGGCTGGAGGCCGCGGGAATGCCCGCAGCCCCACGGTCTGTGGGGCCACGCGAGCGGCTGCCAAAGAGCTTTCCAACGAGGCACGGCTTTCCGTCCTGGCTCTTCGGGTGTGGGAGCTGTGGCCAGAGCTGCGGTCCTACCGGAAAATGCTTCGCAGGCTGGCGCGGCGGTGCCACGTGGGCGCCGGTGGCGCCGAGGCTGACGGCCGCCGCAAAGCCCGCAGCCCCACGGGCTGTGAGGCCACACGAGCGGCTGCCAAAGAGCTTTCCAACGAGGCACGGCTTTCCGTCCTGGCTCTTCTGGCGTGGGAGCTGTGGCCAGAGCTGCGGTCCTACCGGAAAATGCTTCGCAGGCTGGCGCGGCGGCGCCACGTGGGCGCCGGTGGCGCCGAGGCTGACGGCCGCCGGAAAGCCCGCAGCCCCACAGGCTGTGGGGCCACGCGAGCGGCTGCCAAAGAGCTTTCCAAGGAGGCACGGCTTTCCCTCCTGGCTCTTCAGGCGTGGGAGCTGTGGCCAGAGCCGCGGCCCTACCGGAAAATTCTTCGCAGGCTGGCGCGGCGGCGCCACGTGGGCGCCGGTGGCGCCGAGGCTGACGGCCGCCGCAAAGCCTGCAGCCCCACGGGCTGTGGGGCCATGCGAGCGGCTGCCAAAGAGCTTTCCAACGAGGCACGGCTTTCCCTCCTGGCTCTTCGGGCGTGAGAGCTGTCGCCAGAGACATGGCCCTACTGGAAAATGCTTCGCAGGCTGGCGCGGCGGCGCCAGGTGGGCTCCGGTGGCGCCGAGACTGAGGGGCGCCGCAAAGCCCGCAGCCCCACGGGCGGTGGGGCCACGCGAGCGGCTGCCAAAGAGCTTTCCAACGAGGCACGGCTTTCCCTCCTGGCTCTTCGGGTGTGGGAGCTGTGGCCAGAGCCGCGGCCCTACCGGAAAATGCTTCGCAGGCTGGCGCAGCGGCGCCACGTGGGCGCCGGTGGCGCCGAGGCTGACGGCCGCCGCAAAGCCCGCAGCCCCACGGGCTGTGGGGCCACGCGAGCGGCTGCCAAAGAGCTTTCCAAGGAGGCACGGCTTTCCCTCCTGGCTCTTCAGGCGTGGGAGCTGTGGCCAGAGCCCCGGCCCTACCGGAAAATGCTTCGCAGGCTGGCGCGGCAGCGCCACGTGGGCGCCGGTGGCGCCGAGGGTGATGGCCGCCGCAAAGCCTGCAGCCCCACGGGCTGTGGGGCCACGCGAGCGGCTGCCAAAGAGCTTTCCAACGAGGCACGGCTTTCCCTCCTGGCTCTTCGGGCGTGGGAGCTGTCGCCAGAGCCGCGGCCCTACTGGAAAATGCTTCGCAGGCTGGCGCGGCGGCGCCACGTGGGCGCCGGTGGCGCCGAGGCTGGAGGCCGCGGGAATGCCCGCAGCCCCACGGGCTGTGGCCCACGCGAGCGGCTGCCAAAGAGCTTTCCAAGGAGGCACGGCTTTCCCTCCTGGCTCTTCGGGCGTGGGAGCTGTCGCCAGAGCAGCGGCCCTACCGGAAAATGCTTCGCAGGCTGGCGCGGCGGTGTCAGGTGGGCGACGGTGTCGCCGAGGCTGACGGCCGCCCCAAAGCCCGCAGACCCACAGGCTGTGAGGCCACGCGAGCAGCTGCCAAAGAGCTTTCCAACGAGGCACGGCTTTCCCTCCTGGCTCTTCTGGCGTGGGAGCTGTGGCCAGAGCCCCGGTCCTACCGGAAAATGCTTCGGGGGCTAGCGCGGCGGCGCCAGGTGAGCGCCGGTGGCGCCGAGGCTGACGGCCGCCGCAAAGCCCGCAGCCCCACGGGCTGTGGGGCCACGCGAGCGGCTGCCAAAGAGCTTTCCAAGGAGGCACGGCTTTCCCTCCTGGCTCTTCGGGCGTGGGAGCTGTCGCCAGAGCCGCGGCCCTACCGGAAAATGCTTCGCAGGCTGGCGCGGCGGTGTCAGGTGGGCGACGGTGTCGCCGAGGCTGACGGCCGCCCCAAAGCCCGCAGACCCACAGGCTGTGAGGCCACGCGAGCGGCTGCCAAAGAGCTTTCCAAGGAGGCACGGCTTTCCCTCCTGGCTCTTCTGGCGTGGGAGCTGTGGCCAGATCCGCGGCCCTACCGCAAAATGCTTCGCAGGCTGGCGCAGCGGCCCCACGTGGGGGCCGGTGGCCCCGAGGCTGACGGCCGCCGCAAAGCCCGCAGCCCCACGGGCTGTGGGGCCACGCGAGCGGCTGCCAAAGAGCTTTCCAACGAGGCACGGCTTTCCCTCCTGGCTCTTCGGGCGTGGGAGCTGTGGCCAGAGCCGCGGCCCTACCGGAAAATGCTTCGCAGGCCGGCGTGGCGGCGTCAGGTGGGCGACGGTGTCGCCGAGGCTGACGGCCGCCCCAAAGCCCGCAGTCCCACAGGCTGTGAGGCCACGCGAGCGGCTGCCAAAGAGCTTTCCAACGAGGCACGGCTTTCCCTCCTGGCTCTTCTGGCGTGGGAGCTGTGGCCAGAGCCGCGGCCCTACCGGAAAATGCTTCGCAGGCTGGTGCAGCGGCCCCACCTGGGCGCCGGTGGCGCCGAGGCTGACGGCCGCCGCAAAGCCCGCAGCCCCACGGGCTGTGGGGCCACGCGAGAGGCTGCCAAAGAGCTTTCCAACGAGGCACGGCTTTCCCTCCTGGCTCTTCGGGCGTGGGAGCTGTCGCCAGAGCCGCGGCCCTACCGCAAAATGCTTCGCAGGCTGGCGCGGCGGCGCCAAGTGGTCGCCGGTGGCGCCGAGGCTGGAGGCCGCGGGAATGCCCGCAGCCCCACGGTCTGTGGGGCCACGCGAGCGGCTGCCAAAGAGCTTTCCAACGAGGCACGGCTTTCCGTCCTGGCTCTTCGGGTGTGGGAGCTGTGGCCAGAGCTGCGGTCCTACCGGAAAATGCTTCGCAGGCTGGCGCGGCGGCGCCACGTGGGCGCCGGTGGCGCCGAGGCTGACGGCCGCCGGAAAGCCCGCAGCCCCACAGGCTGTGAGGCCACACGAGCGGCTGCCAAAGAGCTTTCCAACGAGGCACGGCTTTCCGTCCTGGCTCTTCTGGCGTGGGAGCTGTGGCCAGAGCTGCGGTCCTACCGGAAAATGCTTCGCAGGCTGGCGCGGCGGCGCCAGGTGAGCGCCGGTGGCGCCGAGGCTGACGGCCGCCGGAAAGCCCGCAGCCCCACAGGCTGTGGGGCCACGCGAGCGGCTGCCAAAGAGCTTTCCAACGAGGCACGGCTTTCCCTCCTGGCTCTTCAGGCGTGGGAGCTGTGGCCAGAGCCGCGGCCCTACCGGAAAATGCTTCGCAGGCTGGCGCGGCGGCGCCACGTGGGCGCCGGTGGCGCCGAGGCTGACGGCCGCCGCAAAGCCTGCAGCCCCACGGGCTGTGGGGCCATGCGAGCGGCTGCCAAAGAGCTTTCCAACGAGGCACGGCTTTCCCTCCTGGCTCTTCGGGCGTGAGAGCTGTCGCCAGAGACATGGCCCTACTGGAAAATGCTTCGCAGGCTGGCGCGGCGGCGCCAGGTGGGCTCCGGTGGCGCCGAGACTGAGGGCCGCCGCAAAGCCCGCAGCCCCACGGGCGGTGGGGCCACGCGAGCGGCTGCCAAAGAGCTTTCCAAGGAGGCACGGCTTTCCCTCCTGGCTCTTCGGGTGTGGGAGCTGTGGCCAGAGCCGCGGCCCTACCGGAAAATGCTTCGCAGGCTGGCGCAGCGGCGCCAAGTGGGCGCCGGTGGCGCCGAGGCTGACGGCCGCCGCAAAGCCCGCAGCCCCACGGGCTGTGGGGCCACGCGAGCGGCTGCCAAAGAGCTTTCCAACGAGGCACGGCTTTCCCTCCTGGCTCTTCAGGCGTGGGAGCTGTGGCCAGAGCCCCGGCCCTACCGGAAAATGCTTCGCAGGCTGGGGCGGCAGCGCCACGTGGGCGCCGGTGGCGCCGAGGGTGATGGCCGCCGCAAAGCCTGCAGCCCCACGGGCTGTGGGGCCACGCGAGCGGCTGCCAAAGAGCTTTCCAACGAGGCACGGCTTTCCCTCCTGGCTCTTCGGGCGTGGGAGCTGTCGCCAGAGCCGCGGCCCTACTGGAAAATGCTTCGCAGGCTGGCGCGGCGGCGCCACGTGGGCGCCGGTGGCGCCGAGGCTGGAGGCCGCGGGAATGCCCGCAGCCCCACGGGCTGTGGCCCACGCGAGCTGCTGCCAAAGAGCTTTCCAACGAGGCACGGCTTTCCCTCCTGGCTCTTCGGGCGTGGGAGCTGTGGCCAGAGCCGCGGCCCTACCGGAAAATGCTTCGCAGGCTGGCGCGGCGGTGTCAGGTGGGCGACGGTGTCGCCGAGGCTGACGGCCGCCCCAAAGCCCGCAGACCCACAGGCTGTGAGGCCACGCGAGCAGCTGCCAAAGAGCTTTCCAAGGAGGCACGGCTTTCCCTCCTGGCTCTTCGGGCGTGGGAGCTGTGGCCAGAGCCACGGCCCTACCGGAAAATGCTTCGCAGGCTGGCGCAGCGGTGTCAGGTGGGCGACGGTGTCACCGAGGCTGACGGCCGCCCCAAAGCCCGCAGACCCACAGGCTGTGAGGCCACGCGAGCAGCTGCCAAAGAGCTTTCCAACGAGGCACGGCTTTCCCTCCTGGCTCTTCTGGCGTGGGAGCTGTGGCCAGAGCCCCGGTCCTACCGGAAAATGCTTCGGGGGCTAGCGCGGCGGCGCCAGGTGAGCGCCGGTGGCGCCGAGGCTGACGGCTGCCGCAAAGCCCGCAGCCCCACGGGCTGTGGGGCCACGCGAGCGGCTGCCAAAGAGCTTTCCAAGGAGGCACGGCTTTCCCTCCTGGCTCTTCAGGCGTGGGAGCTGTGGCCAGAGACGCGGCCCTACCGGAAAATGCTTCGCAGGCTGGCGCGGCGGTGTCAGGTGGGCGACGGTGTCGCCGAGGCTGACGGCCGCCCCAAAGCCCGCAGACCCACAGGCTGTGAGGCCACGCGAGCGGCTGCCAAAGAGCTTTCCAAGGAGGCACGGCTTTCCCTCCTGGCTCTTCTGGCGTGGGAGCTGTGGCCAGATCCGCGGCCCTACCGGAAAATGCTTCGCAGGCTGGTGCAGCGGCGCCACGTGGGCGCCGGTCGCGCCGAGGCTGATAGCCGCCGGAAAGCCCGCAGCCCCACGGGCTGTGGGGCCACGCGAGCAGCTGCCAAAGAGCTTTCCAAGGAGGCACGGCTTTCCCTCCTGGATCTTCGGGCGTGGGAGCTGTGGCCAGATCCGCGGCCCTACCGGAAAATGCTTCGCAGGCTGGCGCAGCGGCGCCAGGTGGGCGCCGGTGGCGCCGAGGCTGACGGCCGCCACAAAGCCCGCAGCCCCACGGGCTGTGGGGCCACGCGAGCGGCTGCCAAAGAGCTTTCCAAGGAGGCACGGCTTTCCCTCCTGGCTCTTCAGGCGTGGGAGCTGTGGCCAGAGCCCCGGCCCTACCGGAAAATGCTTCGCAGGCTGGCGCGGCAGCGTCACGTGGGCGCCGGTGGCGCCGAGGCTGACGGCCGCCTCAAAGCCTGCAGCCCCACGGGCTGTGGGGCCACACGAGCGGCTGCCAAAGAGCTTTCCAACGAGGCATGGCTTTCCCTCCTGGCTCTTCGGGCGTGGGAGCTGTCGCCAGAGCCGCGGCCCTACCGGAAAATGCTTCGCAGGCTGGCGCGGCGGCGCCACGTGGGCGCCGGTGGCGCCGAGGCTGACGGCCGCCCCAAAGCCCGCAGACCCACAGGCTGTGAGGCCACGCGAGCAGCTGCCAAAGAGCTTTCCAAGGAGGCACGGCTTTCCCTCCTGGCTCTTCGGGCGTGGGAGCTGTGGCCAGAGCCCCGGTCCTACCGGAAAATGCTTCGGGGGCTAGCGCGGCGGTGTCAGGTGGGCGACGGTGTCGCCGAGGCTGACGGCCGCCCCAAAGCCCGCAGACCCACAGGCTGTGAGGCCACGCGAGCGGCTGCCAAAGAGCTTTCCAAGGAGGCACGGCTTTCCCTCCTGGCTCTTCTGGCGTGGGAGCTGTGGCCAGATCCGCGGCCCTACCGGAAAATGCTTCGCAGGCTGGTGCAGCGGCGCCACGTGGGCGCCGGTCGCGCCGAGGCTGATAGCCGCCGGAAAGCCCACAGCCCCACGGGCTGTGGGGCCACGCGAGCAGCTGCCAAAGAGCTTTCCAAGGAGGCACGGCTTTCCCTCCTGGCTCTTCGGGCGTGGGAGCTGTGGCCAGAGCCCCGGCCCTACCGGAAAATGCTTCGCAGGCTGGCGCAGCGGCGCCAGGTGGGCGACGGTGTCGCCGAGGCTGACGGCCGCCCCAAAGCCCGCAGACCCACAGGCTGTGAGGCCACGCGAGCGGCTGCCAAAGAGCTTTCCAAGGAGGCACGGCTTTCCCTCCTGGCTCTTCTGGCGTGGGAGCTGTGGCCAGATCCGCGGCCCTACCGGAAAATGCTTCGCAGGCTGGTGCAGCGGCGCCACGTGGGCGCCGGTCGCGCCGAGGCTGATAGCCGCCGGAAAGCCCGCAGCCCCACGGGCTGTGGGGCCACGCGAGCAGCTGCCAAAGAGCTTTCCAAGGAGGCACGGCTTTCCCTCCTGGATCTTCGGGCGTGGGAGCTGTGGCCAGATCCGCGGCCCTACCGGAAAATGCTTCGCAGGCTGGCGCAGCGGCGCCAGGTGGGCGCCGGTGGCGCCGAGGCTGACGGCCGCCACAAAGCCCGCAGCCCCACGGGCTGTGGGGCCACGCGAGCGGCTGCCAAAGAGCTTTCCAAGGAGGCACGGCTTTCCCTCCTGGCTCTTCAGGCGTGGGAGCTGTGGCCAGAGCCCCGGCCCTACCGGAAAATGCTTCGCAGGCTGGCGCGGCAGCGTCACGTGGGCGCCGGTGGCGCCGAGGCTGACGGCCGCCTCAAAGCCTGCAGCCCCACGGGCTGTGGGGCCACACGAGCGGCTGCCAAAGAGCTTTCCAACGAGGCATGGCTTTCCCTCCTGGCTCTTCGGGCGTGGGAGCTGTCGCCAGAGCCGCGGCCCTACCGGAAAATGCTTCGCAGGCTGGCGCGGCGGCGCCACGTGGGCGCCGGTGGCGCCGAGGCTGACGGCCGCCCCAAAGCCCGCAGACCCACAGGCTGTGAGGCCACGCGAGCAGCTGCCAAAGAGCTTTCCAAGGAGGCACGGCTTTCCCTCCTGGCTCTTCGGGCGTGGGAGCTGTGGCCAGAGCCCCGGTCCTACCGGAAAATGCTTCGGGGGCTAGCGCGGCGGTGTCAGGTGGGCGACGGTGTCGCCGAGGCTGACGGCCGCCCCAAAGCCCGCAGACCCACAGGCTGTGAGGCCACGCGAGCGGCTGCCAAAGAGCTTTCCAAGGAGGCACGGCTTTCCCTCCTGGCTCTTCTGGCGTGGGAGCTGTGGCCAGATCCGCGGCCCTACCGGAAAATGCTTCGCAGGCTGGTGCAGCGGCGCCACGTGGGCGCCGGTCGCGCCGAGGCTGATAGCCGCCGGAAAGCCCACAGCCCCACGGGCTGTGGGGCCACGCGAGCAGCTGCCAAAGAGCTTTCCAAGGAGGCACGGCTTTCCCTCCTGGCTCTTCGGGCGTGGGAGCTGTGGCCAGAGCCCCGGCCCTACCGGAAAATGCTTCGCAGGCTGGCGCAGCGGCGCCAGGTGGGCGCCGGTGGCGCCGAGGCTGACGGCCGCCACAAAGCCCGCAGCCCCACGGGCTGTGGGGCCACGCGAGCGGCTGCCAAAGAGCTTTCCAAGGAGGCACGGCTTTCCCTCCTGGCTCTTCTGGCGTGGGAGCTGTGGCCAGATCCGCGGCCCTACCGGAAAATGCTTCGCAGGCTGGTGCAGCGGCGCCACGTGGGCGCCGGTCGCGCCGAGGCTGATAGCCGCCGGAAAGCCCACAGCCCCACGGGCTGTGGGGCCACGCGAGCAGCTGCCAAAGAGCTTTCCAAGGAGGCACGGCTTTCCCTCCTGGCTCTTCGGGCGTGGGAGCTGTGGCCAGAGCCCCGGCCCTACCGGAAAATGCTTCGCAGGCTGGCGCAGCGGCGCCAGGTGGGCGCCGGTGGCGCCGAGGCTGACGGCCGCCACAAAGCCCGCAGCCCCACGGGCTGTGGGGCCACGCGAGCGGCTGCCAAAGAGCTTTCCAAGGAGGCACGGCTTTCCCTCCTGGCTCTTCAGGCGTGGGAGCTGTGGCCAGAGCCCCGGCCCTACCGGAAAATGCTTCGCAGGCTGGCGCGGCAGCGTCAAGTGGGCGCCGGTGGCGCCGAGGCTGACGGCCGCCGCAAAGCCTGCAGCCCCACGGGCTGTGGGGCCACACGAGCGGCTGCCAAAGAGCTTTCCAACGAGGCATGGCTTTCCCTCCTGGCTCTTCGGGCGTGGGAGCTGTGGCCAGAGCCGCGGCCCTACCGGAAAATGCTTCGCAGGCTGGCGCGGCGGCGCCACGTGGGCGCCGGTGGCGCCGAGGCTGGAGGCCGCGGGAATGCCCGCAGCCCCACGGTCTGTGGGGCCACGCGAGCGGCTGCCAAAGAGCTTTCCAAGGAGGCACGGCTTTCCCTCCTGGCTCTTCGGGCGTGGGAGCTGTGGCCAGAGCTGCAGCCCTACCGCAAAATGCTTCGCAGGCTGGCGCGGCAGCGTCACGTGGGCGCCGGCGGCGCCGAGGCTGACGGCCGCCGCAAAGCCTGCAGCCCCACGGGCTGTGGGGCCACGCAAGCGGCTGCCAAAGAGCTTTCCAACGAGGCACGGCTTTCCCTCCTGGCTCTTCGGGCGTGGGAGCTGTCGCCAGAGCCGCGGCCCTACCGCAAAATGCTTCGCAGGCTGGCGCGGCGGCGCCACGTGGGCGCCGGTGGCGCCGAGGCTGGAGGCCGCGGGAATGCCCGCAGCCCCACGGTCTGTGGGGCCACGCGAGCGGCTGCCAAAGAGCTTTCCAAGGAGGCACGGCTTTCCCTCCTGGCTCTTCGGTCGTGGGAGCTGTGGCCAGAGCCGCGGCCCTACCGGAAAATGCTTCGCAGGCTGGCGCGGCGGTGTCAGGTGGGCGACGGTGTCGCCGAGGCTGACGGCCGCCCCAAAGCCCGCAGACCCACAGGCTGTGAGGCCACGCGAGCGGCTGCCAAAGAGGTTTCCAACGAGGCACGGCTTTCCCTCCTGGCTCTTCTGGCGTGGGAGCTGTGGCCAGAGCCGCGGCCCTACCGGAAAATGCTTCGCAGGCTGGTGCGGCGGCGCCACGTGGGCGCCGGTGGCGCCGAGACTGAGGGCCGCCGCAAAGCCCGCAGCCCCACGGGCGGTGGGGCCACGCGAGCGGCTGCCAAAGAGCTTTCCAACGAGGCACGGCTTTCCCTCCTGGCTCTTCGGGCGTGGGAGCTGTCGCCAGAGCCGCGGCCCTACCGGAAAATGCTTCGCAGGCTGGCGCGGCGGCGCCACGTGGGCGCCGGTGGCGCCGAGGCTGACGGCCGCCCCAAAGCCCGCAGACCCACAGGCTGTGAGGCCACGCGAGCAGCTGCCAAAGAGCTTTCCAAGGAGGCACGGCTTTCCCTCCTGGCTCTTCGGGCGTGGGAGCTGTGGCCAGAGCCCCGGTCCTACCGGAAAATGCTTCGGGGGCTAGCGCGGCGGCGCCAGGTGAGCGCCGGTGGCGCCGAGGCTGACGGCCGCCGCAAAGCCCGCAGCCCCACGGGCTGTGGGGCCACGTGAGCGGCTGCCAAAGAGCTTTCCAAGGAGGCACGGCTTTCCCTCCTGGCTCTTCGGGCGTGGGAGCTGTGGCCAGAGCCGCGGCCCTACCGGAAAATGCTTCGCAGGCTGGCGCAGCGGCGCCAGGTGGGCGCCGGTGGCGCCGAGGCTGACGGCCGCCACAAAGCCCGCAGCCCCACGGGCTGTGGGGCCACGCGAGCGGCTGCCAAAGAGCTTTCCAAGGAGGCACGGCTTTCCCTCCTGGCTCTTCAGGCGTGGGAGCTGTGGCCAGAGCCGCGGCCCTACCGGAAAATGCTTCGCAGGCTGGCGCGGCAGCGTCACGTGGGCGCCGGTGGCGCCGAGGCTGACGGCCGCCGCAAAGCCTGCAGCCCCACGGGCTGTGGGGCCACACGAGCGGCTGCCAAAGAGCTTTCCAACGAGGCATGGCTTTCCCTCCTGGCTCTTCGGGCGTGGGAGCTGTCGCCAGAGCCGCGGCCCTACCGGAAAATGCTTCGCAGGCTGGCGCGGCGGCGCCACGTGGGCGCCGGTGGCGCCGAGGCTGGAG
This sequence comes from Larus michahellis, assembly GCF_964199755.1. Classification (NCBI taxonomy): domain Eukaryota; kingdom Metazoa; phylum Chordata; class Aves; order Charadriiformes; family Laridae; genus Larus; species Larus michahellis. The sequence goes on along the minus strand of NW_027436035.1, from coordinate 49,818 downwards.
GCCGCGGGAATGCCCGCAGCCCCACGGTCTGTGGGGCCACGCGAGCGGCTGCCAAAGAGCTTTCCAACGAGGCACGGCTTTCCCTCCTGGCTCTTCGGGCGTGGGAGCTGTGGCCAGAGCTGCAGCCCTACCGCAAAATGCTTCGCAGGCTGGCGCGGCAGCGTCACGTGGGCGCCGGTGGCGCCGAGGCTGACGGCCGCCGCAAAGCCTGCAGCCCCACGGGCTGTGGGGCCACACGAGCGGCTGCCAAAGAGCTTTCCAACGAGGCACGGCTTTCCCTCCTGGCTCTTCGGGCGTGGGAGCTGTCGCCAGAGCCGCGGCCCTACCGCAAAATGCTTCGCAGGCTGGCGCGGCGGCGCCACGTGGGCGCCGGTGGCGCCGAGGCTGGAGGCCGCGGGAATGCCCGCAGCCCCACGGTCTGTGGGGCCACGCGAGCGGCTGCCAAAGAGCTTTCCAAGGAGGCACGGCTTTCCCTCCTGGCTCTTCGGTCGTGGGAGCTGTGGCCAGAGCCGCGGCCCTACCGGAAAATGCTTCGCAGGCTGGCGCGGCGGTGTCAGGTGGGCGACGGTGTCGCCGAGGCTGACGGCCGCCCCAAAGCCCGCAGACCCACAGGCTGTGAGGCCACGCGAGCGGCTGCCAAAGAGGTTTCCAACGAGGCACGGCTTTCCCTCCTGGCTCTTCTGGCGTGGGAGCTGTGGCCAGAGCCGCGGCCCTACCGGAAAATGCTTCGCAGGCTGGTGCGGCGGCGCCACGTGGGCGCCGGTGGCGCCGAGACTGAGGGCCGCCGCAAAGCCCGCAGCCCCACGGGCTGTGGGGCCACGCGAGCGGCTGCCAAAGAGCTTTCCAACGAGGCACGGCTTTCCCTCCTGGCTCTTCGGGTGTGGGAGCTGTCGCCAGAGCCGCGGCCCTACCGGAAAATGCTTCGGGGGCTGGCGCGGCGGCGCCACGTGGGCGCCGGTGGCGCCGAGGCTGACGGCCGCCGCAAAGCCCGCAGCCCCACAGTCTGTGGGGCCACGCGAGCGGCTGCCAAAGAGCTTTCCAAGGAGGCACGGCTTTTCCTCCTGGCTCTTCGGGCGTGGGACCTGTGGCCAGAGCCCCGGTCCTACCGGAAAATGCTTCGGGGGCTAGCGCGGCGGCGCCAGGTGAGCGCCGGTGGCGCCGAGGCTGACGGCCGCCGCAAAGCCCGCAGCCCCACGGGCTGTGGGGCCACGCGAGCGGCTGCCAAAGAGCTTTCCAACGAGGCACGGCTTTCCCTCCTGGCTCTTCGGGCGTGGGAGCTGTGGCCAGAGCCGCGGCCCTACCGGAAAATGCTTCGCAGGCTGGCGCGGCGGTGTCAGGTGGGCGCCGGTGGCGCCGAGGCTGACGGCCGCCGCAAAGCCTGCAGCCCCACGGGCTGTGGGGCCACGCGAGCGGCTGCCAAAGAGCTTTCCAACGAGGCACGGCTTTCCCTCCTGGCTCTTCGGCTGTGGGAGCTGTGGCCAGAGCCGCGGCCCTACCGGAAAATGCTTCGCAGGCTGGCGCGGCGGCGCCACGTGGGCTCCGGTGGCGCCGAGGCTGGAGGCCGCGGGAATGCCCGCAGCCCCACGGGCTGTGGGGCCACGCGAGCGGCTGCCAAAGAGCTTTCCAACGAGGCACGGCTTTCCCTCCTGGCTCTTCGGGCGTGGGAGCTGTGGCCAGAGCTGCGGCCCTACCGCAAAATGCTTCGCAGGCTGGCGCGGCAGCGTCACGTGGGCGCCGGTGGCGCAGAGGGTGATGGCCGCCGCAAAGCCTGCAGCCCCACGGGCTGTGGGGCCACACGAGCGGCTGCCAAAGAGCTTTCCAACGAGGCACGGCTTTCCCTCCTGGCTCTTCGGGCGTGGGAGCTGTGGCCAGAGCCGCGGCCCTACCGCAAAATGCTTCGCAGGCTGGCGCGGCGGCGCCACGTGGGCGCCGGTGGCGCCGAGGCTGGAGGCCGCGGGAATGCCCGCAGCCCCACGGTCTGTGGGGCCACGCGAGCGGCTGCCAAAGAGCTTTCCAAGGAGGCACGGCTTTCCCTCCTGGCTCTTCGGGCGTGGGAGCTGTGGCCAGAGCCGCGGCCCTACCGCAAAATGCTTCGCAGGCTGGCGCGGCGGTGTCAGGTGGGCGACGGTGTCGCCGAGGCTGACGGCCGCCCCAAAGCCCGCAGACCCACAGGCTGTGAGGCCACGCGAGCGGCTGCCAAAGAGCTTTCCAACGAGGCACGGCTTTCCCTCCTGGCTCTTCGGGTGTGGGAGCTGTGGCCAGAGCCGCGGCCCTACCGGAAAATGCTTCGGGGGCTGGCGCGGCGGCGCCACGTGGGCGCCGGTGGCGCCGAGGCTGACGGCCGCCGCAAAGCCCGCAGCCCCACAGTCTGTGGGGCCACACGAGCGGCTGCCAAAGAGCTTTCCAAGGAGGCACGGCTTTCCCTCCTGGCTCTTCGGGCGTGGGAGCTGTGGCCAGAGCCGCGGCCCTACCGGAAAATGCTTCGCAGGCTGGCGCGGCGGCGCCACCTGGGCGCTGGTGGCGCCGAGGCTGGAGGCCGCGGGAATGCCCGCAACCCCACGGGCTGTGAGGCCACGCGAGCGGCTGCCAAAGAGCTTTCCAATGAGGCACGGCTTTCCCTCCTGGCTCTTCGGGCGTGGGAGCTGTGGCCAGAGCCGCGGCCCTACCGGAAAATGCTTCGCAGGCTGGCGCGGCGGTGTCAGGTGGGCGACGGTGTCGCCGAGGCTGACGGCCGCCCCAAAGCCCGCAGACCCACGGGCTGTGAGGCCACGCGAGCGGCTGCCAAAGAGCTTTCCAACGAGGCACGGCTTTCCCTCCTGGCTCTTCGGGCGTGGGAGCTGTGGCCAGAGCCGCGGCCCTACCGGAAAATGCTTCGGGGGCTGGCGCGGCGGCGCCACGTGGGCGCCGGTGGCGCCGAGGCTGACGGCCGCCCCAAAGCCCGCAGCCCCACGGGCTGTGGGGCCACGCGAGAGGCTGCCAAAGAGCTTTCCAACGAGGCACGGCTTTCCCTCCTGGCTCTTCGGGCGTGGGAGCTGTGGCCAGAGCCCCGGTCCTACCGGAAAATGCTTCGGGGGCTAGCGCGGCGGCGCCAGGTGAGCGCCGGTGGCGCCGAGGCTGACGGCCGCCGCAAAGCCCGCAGCCCCACGGGCTGTGGGGCCACACGAGCGGCTGCCAAAGAGCTTTCCAACGAGGCACGGCTTTCCCTCCTGGCTCTTTGGGCGTGGGAGCTGTGGCCAGAGCCGCGGCCCTACCGGAAAATGCTTCGCAGGCTGGCGCGGCGGTGTAAGGTGGGCGATGGTGTCGCCGAGGCTGACGGCCGCCCCAAAGCCCGCAGACCCACAGGCTGTGAGGCCACGCGAGCGGCTGCCAAAGAGCTTTCCAACGAGGCACGGCTTTCCCTCCTGGCTCTTCTGGCGTGGGAGCTGTGGCCAGAGCCGCGGCCCTACCGGAAAATGCTTCACAGGCTGGTGCAGCGGCGCCACGTGGGCGCCGGTCGCGCCGAGGCTGACAGCCGCCGGAAAGCCCGCAGCCCCACGGGCTGTGGGGCCACGCGAGCAGCTGCCAAAGAGCTTTCCAAGGAGGCACGGCTTTCCCTCCTGGCTCTTCGGGCGTGGGAGCTGTGGCCAGAGCCGCGGCCCTACCGGAAAATGCTTCGCAGCCTGGCACGGCGGCGCCACCTGGGCGCTGGTGGCGCCGAGGCTGGAGGCCGCGGGAATGCCCGCAACCCCACGGGTTGTGAGGCCACGCGAGCGGCTGCCAAAGAGCTTTCCAACGAGGCACGGCTTTCCCTCCTGGCTCTTCGGGCGTGGGAGCTGTGGCCAGAGCCGCGGCCCTACCGGAAAATGCTTCGCAGGCTGGCGCAGCGGCCCCACGTGGGCGCCGGTGGCGCCGAGGCTGACGGCCGCCGCAAAGCCCGCAGCCCCACGGGCTGTGGGGCCACGCGAGCGGCTGCCAAAGAGCTTTCCAAGGAGGCACGGCTTTCCCTCCTGGCTCTTCAGGCGTGGGAGCTGTGGCCAGAGCCCCGGCCCTACCGGAAAATGCTTCGCAGGCTGGCGTGGCAGCGCCACGTGGGCGCCGGTGGCGCCGAGGGTGATGGCCGCCGCAAAGCCTGCAGCCCCACGGGCTGTGGGGCCACACGAGCGGCTGCCAAAGAGCTTTCCAACGAGGCACGGCTTTCCCTCCTGGCTCTTCGGGCGTGGGAGCTGTCGCCAGAGCCGCGGCCCTACTGGAAAATACTTCGCAGGCTGGCGCGGCGGCGCCACGTGGGCGCCGGTGGCGCCGAGGCTGGAGGACGCGGGAATGCCCGCAGACCCACGGGCTGTGGGGCCACGCGAGCGGCTGCCAAAGAGCTTTCCAACGAGGCACGGCTTTCCCTCCTGGCTCTTCGGGCGTGGGAGCTGTGGCCAGAGCCGCGGCCCTACCGGAAAATCCTTCGCAGGCTGGCGCGGCGGTGTCAGGTGGGCGACTGTGTCGCCGGGGCTGACAGCCGCCCCAAAGCCCGCAGACCCACAGGCTGTGAGGCCACGCGAGAGGCTGCCAAAGAGCTTTCCAACGAGGCACGGCTTTCCCTCCTGGCTCTTCGGGCGTGGGAGCTGTGGCCAGAGCCGCGGCCCTACCGGAAAATGCTTCGCAGGCTGCCGCGGCGGTGTCAGGTGGGCGACGGTGTCGCCGAGGCTGACGGCCGCCCCAAAGCCCGCAGACCCACAGGCTGTGAGGCCACGCGAGCAGCTGCCAAAGAGCTTTCCAAGGAGGCACGGCTTTCCCTCCTGGCTCTTCGGGCGTGGGAGCTGTGGCCAGAGCCCCGGTCCTACCGGAAAATGCTTCGGGGGCTAGCGCAGCGCCGCCAGGTGAGCGCCGGTGGCGCCGAGGCTGACGGCCGCCGCAAAGCCCGCAGCCCCACGGGCTGTGGGGCCACGCGAGCGGCTGCCAAAGAGCTTTCCAACGAGGCACGGCTTTCCCTCCTGGCTCTTCGGGCGTGGGAGCTGTGGCCAGAGCCGCGGCCCTACCGGAAAATGCTTCGCAGGCTGGCGCGGCAGCGCCACGTGGGCGCTGGTGGCGCCGAGGCTGGAGGCCGCGGGAATGCCCGCAGCCCCACGGGCTGTGGGGCCACGCGAGCGGCTGCCAAAGAGCTTTCCAACGAGGCACGGCTTTCCCTCCTGGCTCTTCGGGCGTGGGAGCTGTGGCCAGAGCCGCGGCCCTACCGCAAAATGCTTCGCAGGCTGGCGCGGCGGTGTCAGGTGGGCGACGGTGTCGCCGAGGCTGACGGCCGCCGCAAAGCCCGCAGACCCACGGGCTGTGAGGCCACGCGAGCGGCTGCCAAAGAGCTTTCCAACGAGGCATGGCTTTCCCTCCTGGCTCTTCGGGCGTGGGAGCTGTGGCCAGAGCCGCGGCCCTACCAGAAAATGCTTTGGGGGCTGGCGCGGCGGCGCCACCTGGGCGCCGGTGGCGCCGAGGCTGACGGCCGCCGCAAAGCCCGCAGCCCCACGGGCTGTGGGGCCACGCGAGCGGCTGCCAAAGAGCTTTCCAACGAGGCACGGCTTTCTCTCCTGGCTCTTCGGGCGTGGGAGCTGTCGCCAGAGCCGCGGCCCTACCGGAAAATGCTTCGGGGGCTGGCGCGGCGGCGCCACGTGGGCGCCGGTGGCGCCGAGGCTGGAGGCCGCGGGAACGCCCGCAGCCCCACGGTCTGTGGGGCCACGCGAGTGGCTGCCAAAGAGCTTTCCAACGAGGCACGGCTTTCCCTCCTGGCTCTTCGGGCGTGGGAGCTGTGGCCAGAGCCGCGGCCCTACCGCAAAATGCTTTGCAGGCTGGCGCGGCGGCGCCAGGTGGGCGACGGTGTCGCCGAGGCTGACGGCCGCCCCAAAGCCCGCAGACCCACAGGCTGTGAGGCCACGCGAGCGGCTGCCAAAGAGCTTTCCAACGAGGCACGGTTTTCCCTCCTGGCTCTTCTGGCGTGGGAGATGTGGCCAGAGCCCCGGTCCTACCGGAAAATGCTTCGGGGGATAGCGCGGCGGCGCCAGGTGAGCGCCGGTGGCGCCGAGGCTGACGGCCGCCGCAAAGCCCGCAGCCCCACGGGCTGTGGGGCCACGCGAGCGGCTGCCAAAGAGCTTTCCAAGGAGGCACGGCTTTCCCTCCTGGCTCTTCGGGCGTGGGAGCTGTGGCCAGAGCCGCGGCCCAACCGGAAAATGCTTCGCAGGCTGGTGCGGCGGCGCCACGTGGGCGCCGGTGGCGCCGAGGCTGACGGCCGCCGCAAAGCCCGCAGCCCCACGGGCTGTGGGGCCACGCGAACGGCTGCCAAAGAGCTTTCCAACGAGGCACGGCTTTCCCTCCTGGCTCTTCGGGCGTGGGAGCTGTGGCCAGAGCCGCGGCCCTACCGGAAAATGCTTCGCAGGCTGGCGCAGCGGCCCCACGTGGGCGCCGGTGGCTCCGAGGCTAACGGCCGCCGCAAAGCCCGCAGCCCCACGGGCTGTGGGGACACGCGAGTGGCTGCCAAAGAGCTTTCCAACGAGGCACGGCTTTCCCTCCTGGCTCTTCGGGCGTGGGAGCTGTGGCCAGAGCCGCGGCCCTACCGGAAAATGCTTCGCAGGCTGGTGCGGCGGTGTCAGGTGGGCGACGGTGTCGCCGAGGCTGACTGCCGCCGCAAAGCCCGCAGCCCCACGGGCTGTGAGGCCACGCGAGCGGCTGCCAAAGAGCTTTCCAAGGAGGCACGGCTTTCCCTCCTGGCTCTTCTGGCGTGGGAGCTGTGGCCAGAGCCGCGGCCCTACCGGAAAATGCTTCGCAGGCTGGTGCAGCGGCGCCACGTGGGCGCCGGTGGCGCAGAGGCTGACAGCCGCCGGAAAGCCCGCAGCCCCACGGGCTGTGGGGCCACGCGAGCGGCTGCCAAAGAGCTTTCCAACGAGGCACGGCTTTCCCTCCTGGCTCTTTGGGCGTGGGAGATGTGGCCAGAGCCGCGGCCCTACCGGAAAATGCTTCGCAGGCTGGCGCGGCGACGCCACGTGGGCGCCGGTGGCGCCGAGGCTGACGGCCGCCGGAAAGCCCGCAGCCCCACGGGCTGTGGGGCCACGCGAGCGGCTGCCTAAGAGCTTTCCAAGGAGGCACGCCTTTCCCTCCTGGCTCTTCGGGCGTGGGAGCTGTGGCCAGAGCCCCGGTCCGACCGGAAAATGCTTCGGGGGCTAGCGCGGCGGCGCCAGGTGAGCGCCAGTGGCGCCGAGGCTGACGGCCGCCGGAAAGCCCGCAGCCCCACAGGCTGTGGGGCCATGCGAGCGGCTGCCAAAGAGCTTTCCAAGGAGGCACGGCTTTCCCTCCTGGCTCTTCGGGCGTGGGAGCTGTCGCCAGAGCCGCGGCCCTACCGGAAAATGCTTTGCAGGCTGGCGCGGCGGAGCCAGGTGGGCGCCGGTGGCGCCGAGGCTGACGGCCGCCGCAAAGCCCGCAGCCCCACGGGCTGTGGGGCCACGCGAGCGGCTGCCAAAGAGCTTTCCAACGAGGCACGGCTTTCCCTCCTGGCTCTTCGGGCGTGGGAGCTGTCGCCAGAGCCGCGGCCCTACCGGAAAACGCTTCGCAGGCTGGCGCGGCGGCCCCACGTGGGCGCCGGTGGCCCCGAGGCTGACGGCCGCCTGAAAGCCCGCAGCCCCACGGGCTGTGGGGCCACGTGAGCGGCTGCCAAAGAGCTTTCCAACGAGGCACGGCTTTCCCTCCTGGCTCTTCGGGCGTGGGAGCTTTCGCCAGAGCCGCGGCCCTACCGGAAAATGCTTCGCAGGTTGGAACGGCGGCGCCACGTGGGCGCCGGTGGCGCCGAGGCTGAAGGCCGCCGCAAAGCCCGCAGCCCCACGGGCTGTGGGGCCACGCGAGCGGCTGCCAAAGAGCTTTCCAACGAGGCACGGCTTTCCCTCCTGGCTCTTCGGGCGTGGGAGCTGAGGCCAGAGCCGCGGCCCTACCAGAAAATGCTTCGCAGGTTGGCATGGCGGCGCCACGTGGGCACCGGTGGCGCCGAGGCTGACGGCCGCCGGAAAGCCCGCAGCCCCACGGGCTGTGGGGCCACGCGAGCAGCTTCCAAAGAGCTTTCCAAGGAGGCACGGCTTTCCCTCCTGGCTCTTCGGGCATGGGAGCTGTGGCCAGAGCCGCGGCCCTACCGAAAAATGCTTCGCAGGCTGGCGCGGCGGCGTCAGGTGTTCGCCAGTGGCGCCGAGGCTGACGGCCGCCGTAAAGCCCGCAGCCCCACGGGCTGTGGGCCCACGCGAGCGGCTGCCAAAGAGCTTTCCAACGAGGCATGGCTTTCCCTCCTGGCTCTTCGGGCGTGGGTGCTGTGGCCAGAGCCGCGGACCTACCGGAAAATGCTTCGCACGATGGCGCAGCGGCCCCACGTGGGCGTCGGTGGCGCCGAGGCTGATGGCCTCTGGAAAGCCCGCAGCCCCACTAGCTGTGGGGCCACGCGAGCGGCTGCCAAAGAGCTTTCCAAGGAGGCACGGCTTTCCCTCCTGGCTCTTCGGGTGTGGGAGCTGTGGCCAGAGCCGCGGCCCTACCAGAAAATGCTTCGCAGGCTGGCACGGCGGCCCCACGTGGGCGCTGGTGGCGCCAAGGCTGACGGCCGCCGCAAAGCCCGCAGCCCCACAGGCTGTGGGGCCACGCGAGCGGCTGCCAAAGAGCTTTCCAAGGAGGCACGGCTTTCCCTCCTGGCTCTTCGGGCGTGGTAGCTGTGGCCAGAGCCGCGGCCCTACCATAAAACGCCTCGCAGGCTGGCGCGGCGGCGTCAGGTGTTCGCCAGTGGCGCCCAGGGTGACGGTCGCCGGCAAGCCCGCAGCCCCACGGGCTGTGAGGCCATGCCAGCGACTGCCAAAGAGCTTTCCAACGAGGCACGGCTTTCCCTCCTGGCTCTTTTGGCGTGGGAGCTGTGGCCAGAGCCGCGGCCCTACTGGAAAATGCTTCGCAGGCTGGTGCCGCGGCCCCACCTGGGCGCCGGTGGCACTGAGGCTGACGGCCGCCGCAAAGCCCGCACCCCCACGGGCTGTGGGGCCACGCGAGCGGCTGCCAAAGAGCTTTCCAACGAGACAAGGCTTTCCCTCCTGGCTCTTCGGGCATGGGAGCTGTCGCCAGAGCCGCGGCCCTACCGGAAAATGCTTCGCAGGTTGGCACGGCGGCGCCACGTGGGCACCGGTGGCGCCGAGGCTCATGGCCGCCGCAAAGCCCACAGCCCCACGGGCTGTGGGGCCACGCGAGCGGCTGCCAAAGAGCTTTCCAACGAGGCACGGCTTTCCCTCCTGGCTCTTCGGGCATGGGAGCTGTGGCCAGAGCCGCGGCCCTACCGGAAAATGCTTCGGGGGCTGGCGCGGCGGCGCCACGTGCGCTCCGGTGGCGCCGAGGCTGACGGCCGCCGCAAAGCCCGCAGCCCCACGGGCTGTGGGGCCACGCGAGCGACTGCCAAAGAGCTTTTCAACGAGGCTCGGCTTTCCCTCCTGGCTCTTCGGGTGTGGGAGCTGTGGCCAGAGCCGCGGCCCTATCGGAAAATGCTTCGCAGGCTGGCGCGGCAGCGCCACGTGGGCGCCGGTGTCACCGAGGCTGCCGTCTGCCGCAAAGCCCGCAGCCCCACGGGCTGTGGGGCCACGCGAGCGGCTGCCAAAGAGCTTTCCAACGAGGCACGGCTTTCCCTCCTGGCTCTTCGGGCATGGGAGCTGTTGCCAGAGAACCGGCCCTACCGGAAAATGCTTCGCAGGCTGGTGCACCGGCGCCACGTGGGCGCCGGTGGCGCCGAGGCTGACGGCCGCCGCAAAGCCCGCAGCCCCACGGGCTGTGGGGCCACGCGAGCTGCTGCCAAAGAGCTTTCCAACGAGGCACGGCTTTCCCTCCTGGCTCTTCGGGCGTGGGAGCTGTCGCCAGAGACGCGGCCCTACCGGAAAATGCTTCGCAGGCTGGCGCGGCAGAGCCACGTGAGCGCCGGTGTCGCCGAGGCTGCCGGCTGCCGCAAAGCCCGCAGCCCCACGGGCTGTGGGGCCACGCGAGCAGCTGCCAAAGAGCTTTCCAACGAGGCACGGCTTTCCCTCCTGGCTCTTCGGGCATGGGAGCTGTGGCCAGAGCCGCGGCCCTACCGGAAAATGCTTCGCAGGCTGGCGCGGCGGTGTCAGGTGGGCGATGGTGTCGCCGAGGCTGATGGCCGCCGCAAAGCCCGCAGCCCCATTGGCTGTGGGGCCACGCGAGCGTCTGCCAAAGAGCTTTCCAAGGAGGCACGGCTTTCCCTCCTGGCTCTTCGGGCATGGGAGCTGTCGCCAGAGCCGCGGCCCTACCGGAAAATGCTTCGCAGGCTGGCGCGGCAGCGCCACGTGGGCACCGGTGTCGCCGAGGCTGACGGCCGCCGCAAAGCCCGCAGCCCCACGGGCTGTGGGGCCACGCGAGCGGCTGCCAAAGGGCTTTCCAACGAGGCATGGCTTTCCCTCCTGGCTCTTTGGGCGTGGGAGCTGTCGCCAGAGACGCGGCCCTACCGGAAAATGCTTCGCAGGCTGGTGCACCGGCGCCATGTGGTCGCCGGTGGCGCCGAGGCTGACGGCCGCCGCAAAGCTCGCAGCCCCACGGGCTGTGGGGCCACGCGAGCGGCTGCCAAAGAGCATTCCAAGGAGGCACGGCTTTCCCTCCTGGCTCTTCGGGCGTGGGAGCTGTGGCCAGAGCCGCGGCCCTACCGCAAAATGCTTCGCAGGCTGGCGCGGCGGCCCCACGTGGGCGCTGGTGGCGCCAAGGCTGACGGCCGCCGGAAAGCCCGCAGCCCCACGGGCTGTGGGCCCACGCGAGCGGCTGCCAAAGAGCATTCCAACGAGGCACGGCTTTCCCTCCTGGCTCTTCGGGCGTGGGAGATGTGGCCAGAGACGCGGCCCTACCGGAAAATGCTTCACAGGCTGGCGCGGCGGCCCCACCTGGGCGCTGGTGTCGCCCAGGCTGAGGGCCGCCGCAAAGCCCGCAGCCCCACGGGCTGTGGGACCACGCGAGCAGCTGCCAAAGAGCTTTCCAACGAGGCACGGCTTTCCCTCCTGGCCTTTCGGGCGTGGGAGCTGTGGCCAGAGACGCAGCCCCACCGGAAAATGCTTCGCAAGCTGGCACGGCGGCGCCACATGGGCACCGGTGGCGCCGAGGCTGACGGCCGCCGCAAAGCCCGCAGCCCCACGGGCTGTGGGGCCACGCGAGCGACTGCCAAAGAGCTTTTCAACGAGGCTCGGCTTGACCTCCTGGCTCTTCGGGTGTGGGAGCTGTGGCCAGAGCCGCGGCCCTATCGGAAAATGCTTCGCAGGCTGGCGCGGCAGCGCCACGTGGGCGCCGGTGTCACCGAGGCTGCCGGCTGCCGCAAAGCCCGCAGCCCCACGGGCTGTGGGGCCACGCGAGCGGCTGCCAAAGAGCTTTCCGACGAGGCACGGCTTTCCCTCCTGGCTCTTTGGGGGTGGGAGCTGTCGCCAGAGCTGCAGCCCTACTGGAAAATGCTTCGCAGGCTGGCGCGGCGGCGCCACGTGGGCGCCGGTGGTGCCGAGGCTGACGGCCGCCGCAAAGCCCGCAGCCCCACGGGCGGTGGGGCCATGCGAGCGGCTGCCAAAGAGCTTTCCAACGAGGCACGGCTTTCCCTCCTGGCTCTTCGGGCGTGGGAGCTGTGGCCAGAGAACCGGCCCTACCGGAAAATGCTTCGCAGGCTGGCGCGGCAGCGCCACGTGGGCACCGGTGTCGCCGAGGCTGACGGCCGCCGCAAAGCCCGCAGCCCCACGGGCTGTGGGGCCACGCGAGCGGCTGCCAAAGGGCTTTCCAACGAGGCACGGCTTTCCCTCCTGGCTCTTCGGGCGTGGGAGCTGTTGCCAGAGCCGCGGCCCTACCGGAAAATGCTTCGCAGGCTGGTGCACCGGCGCCACGTGGTCGCTGGTGCCGCCGAGGCTGACGGCCGCCGCAAAGCTCGCAGCCCCACGGGCTGTGGGGCCACGCGAGCGGCTGCCAAAGACCTTTCCAACGAGGCACGGCTTTCCCTCCTGGCTCTTCGGCCGTATGAGCTGTCGCCAGAGCCGCGGCCCTACCGGAAAATGCTTCGCACGCTGGCGCGGCAGCGCCACGTGGGCGCCGGTGTCACCGAGGCTGCCGGCTGCCGCAAAGCCCGCAGCCCCACGGGCTGTGGGGCCACGCGAGCGGCTGCCAAAGAGCTTTCCAACGAGGCACGGCTTTCCCTCCTGGCTCTTCGGGCATGGGAGCTGTTGCCAGAGCCGTGGCCCTACCGGAAAATGCTTCGCAGGCTGGCGCGGCGGCGCCACGTGGGCATCAGTGGCGCCGAGGCTGACGGCCGCCGCATAACCCGCAGCCCCACGGGCTGTGGGGCCACGCGAGCGGCTGCCAAAGAGCTTTCCAACGAGACAAGGCTTTCCCTCCTGGCTCTTCGGGCATGGGAGTTGTTGCCAGAGCCGCGGCCCTACCGGAAAATGCTTCGCAGGTTGGAACGGCGGCGCCACGTGGGCGCCGGTGTCGCCGAGGCTGATGGCCGCCGCAAAGCCCACAGCCCCACGTGCTGTGGGGCCACGCGAGCGGCTGCCAAAGAGCTTTCCAACGAGGCACGGCTTTCCCTCCTGGCTCTTCGGGCATGGGAGCTGAGGCCAGAGCCGCGGCCCTACCGGAAAATGCTTCACAGGCTGGCGCGGCGGCCCCAGCTGGGCGTAGGTGGCGCCGAGGCTGATGGCCTCTGGAAAGCCCGCAGCCCCACTAGCTGTGGGGCCACGCGAGCGGCTGCCAAAGAGCATTCCAAGGAGGCACGGCTTTCCCTCCTGGCTCTTCGGGCGTGGGAGCTGTGGCCAGAGCCGCGGCCCTACCGGAAAATGCTTCGCAGGCTGGCGCGGCGGCCCCACGTGGGCGCTGGTGGCGCCAAGGCTGACGGCCGCCGGAAAGCCCGCAGCCCCACGGGCTGTGGGGCCACGCGAGCAGCTGCCAAAGAGCTTTCCAACGAGGCACGGCTTTCCCTCCTGGCCTTTCGGGCGTGGGAGCTGTGGCCAGAGACGCGGCCCCACCGGAAAATGCTTCGCAAGCTGGCACGGCGGCGCCACATGGGCACCGGTGGCGCCGATGCTGACAGCCGCCGAAAAGCCCGCAGCCCCACGGGCTGTGGGGCCACGCGAGCAACTGCCAAAGAGCTTTTCAACGAGGCTCGGCTTTCCCTCCTGGCTCTTCGGGTGTGGGAGCTGTGGCCAGAGCCGCGGCCCTATCGGAAAATGCTTCGCAGGCTGGCGCGGCAGCGCCACGTGGGCGCCGGTGTCACCGAGGCTGCCGTCTGCCGCAAAGCCCGCAGCCCCACGGGCTGTGGGGCCACGCGAGCGGCTGCCAAAGAGCTTTCCAAAGAGGCACGGCTTTCCCTCCTGGCTCTTCGGGGGTGGGAGCTGTGGCCAGAGCCGCGGCCCTATCGGAAAATGCTTCGCAGGCTGGCGCGGCGGCGCCAAGTGGGCGCCGGTCGTGCCGAGGCTGAGGGCCGCCGCAAAGCCCACAGCCCCACGGGCTGTGGGGCCACGCGAGCGGCTGCCAAAGAGCTTTCCAACGAGGCACGGCTTTCCCTCCTGGCTCTTCGGGCGTGGGAGCTGTTGCCAGAGAACCGGCCCTACCGGAAAATGCTTCGCAGGCTGGTGCACCGGCGCCACGTGGGCGCCGGTGGCGCCGAGGCTGACGGCCGCCGCAAAGCCCGCAGCCCCACGGGCTGTGGGGCCACGCGAGCTGCTGCCAAAGAGCTTTCCAACGAGGCACGGCTTTCCCTCCTGGCTCTTCGGGCGTGGGAGCTGTCGCCAGAGCCGCGGCCCTACCGGAAAATGCTTCGCAGGCTGGCGCGGCAGAGCCACGTGAGCGCCGGTGTCGCCGAGGCTGCCGGCTGCCGCAAAGCCCGCAGCCCCACGGGCTGTGGGGCCACGCGAGCAGCTGCCAAAGAGCTTTCCAACGAGGCACGGCTTTCCCTCCTGGCTCTTCGGGCATGGGAGCTGTCGCCAGAGACGCGGCCCTACCGGAAAATGCTTCGTAAGCTGGCACGGCGGCGCCACGTGGGCGCCGGTGGCGCCGAGGCTGACGGCCGCAGGAAAGCCTGCAGCCCCACGGGCTGTGGGGCCACGCGAGCGGCTGCCAAAGAGCTTTCCAAGGAGGCACGGCTTTCCATCCTGGCTGTTCGGGCGTGGGAGCTGTCGCCAGAGACGCGGCCCTACCGGAAAATGCTTCGCAGGCTGGCGCGGCGGCCCAACCTGGGCGCCGGTGGCGCCGAGGCTGACGGCCGCCGCAAAGCCCGCAGCCCCACGGGCTGTGGGGCCACGCGAGCTGCTGCCAAAGGGCTTTCCAACGAGGCACGGCTTTCCCTCCTGGCTCTTCGGGCGTGGGAGCTGTTGCCAGAGCCGCGGCCCTACCGGAAAATGCTTCGTAGTCTGGCGCGGCGGCCCCACCTGGGCGCCGGTGTCGCCCAGGCTGAGGGCCGCCGGAAAGCCCGCAGCCCCACGGGCTGTGGGGCCACGCGAGCGGCTGCCAAAGGGCTTTCCAACGAGGCATGGCTTTCCCTCCTGGCTCTTCGGGCGTGGGAGCTGTCGCCAGAGCCGCGGCCCTACCGGAAAATGCTTCGCAGGCTGGCGCGGCAGAGCCACGTGAGCTCCGGTGTCGCCGAGGCTGCCGGCTGCCGCAAAGCCCGCAGCCCCACGGGCTGTGGGGCCACGCGAGCAGCTGCCAAAGAGCTTTCCAACGAGGCACGGCTTTCCCTCCTGGCTCTTCGGGTGTGGGAGCTGTCGCCAGAGCCGCGGCCCTACCGGAAAATGCTTCGCAGGCTGGCGCGGCAGCGCCACGTCGGCACCGGTGTCGCCGAGGCTGACGGCCGCCGCAAAGCCCGTAGCCCCACGGGCTGTGGGGCCACGCGAGCGGCTGCCAAAGAGCTTTCCAACGAGGCATGGCTTTCCCTCCTGGCTCTTCGGGCGTGGGAGCTGTCGCCAGAGACGCGGCCCTACCGGAAAATGCTTCACAGGCTGGCGCGGCGGCCCCACCTGGGCGCCGGTGTCGCCCAGGCTGACGGCCGCCGCAAAGCCCGCAGCCCCACGGGCTGTGGGGCCACGCGAGCAGCTGCCAAAGAGCTTTCCAACGAGGCACGGCTTTCCCTCCTGGCCTTTCGGGCGTGGGAGCTGTGGCCAGAGACGCGGCCCCACCGGAAAATGCTTCGCAAGCTGGCACGGCGGCGCCACATGGGCACCGGTGGCGCCGAGGCTGAGGGCCGCCGCAAAGCCCGCAGCCCCACGGGCTGTGGGGCCACGCGAGCGACTGCCAAAGAGCTTTTCAACGAGGCTCGGCTTTCCCTCCTGGCTCTTCGGGCGTGGGAGCTGTGGCCAGAGCCGCGGCCCTATCGGAAAATGCTTCGCAGGCTGGCGCGGCAGCGCCACGTGGGCGCCGGTGTCACCGAGGCTGCCGTCTGCCGCAAAGCCCGCAGCCCCACGGGCTGTGGGGCCACGCGAGCGGCTGCCAAAGAGCTTTTCAACGAGGCACGGCTTTCCCTCCTGGCTCTTCGGGCATGGGAGCTGTCGCCAGAGACGCGGCCCTACCGGAAAATGCTTCGTAAGCTGGCACGGCGGCGCCACGTGGGCGCCGGTGGCGCCGAGGCTGACGGCCGCCGCAAAGCCCGGAGCCCCACGGGCTGTGGGGCCACGCGAGCGGCTGCCAAAGAGCTTTCCAAGGAGGCACGGCTTTCCATCCTGGCTGTTCGGGCGTGGGAGGTGTCGCCAGAGACGCGGCCCTACCGCAAAATGCTTCGCAGGCTGGCGCGGCGGCCCCACCTGGGCGCCGGTGTCGCCGAGGCTGACGGCCGCCGCAAAGCCCGCAGCCCCACGGGCTGTGGGGCCACGCGAGCTGCTGCCAAAGCGCTTTCCAACGAGGCACGGCTTTCCCTCCTGGCTCTTCGGGCGTGGGAGCTCTGGCCAGAGCCGCGGCCCTACCGGAAAATGCTTCGTAGTCTGGCGCGGCGGCCCCACCTGGGCGCCGGTGTCGCCCAGGCTGACGGCCGCCGCAAAGCCCGCAGCCCCACGGGCTGTGGGCCCACGCGAGCGGCTGCCAAAGAGCTTTCCAACGAGGCACGGCTTTCCCTCCTGGCTCTTCGGGCGTGGGAGCTGTCGCCAGAGACGCGGCGCTACCGGAAAATGCTTCGCAGGCTGGTGCACCGGCGCCATGTGGTCGCCGGTGGCGCCGAGGCTGACGGCCGCCGCAAAGCCCGCAGCCCCACGGGCTGTGGGGCCACGCGAGCGGCTGCCAAAGAGCTTTCCAATGAGGCACGGCTTTCCCTCCTGGATCTTCGGGCATGGGAGCTGTCGCCAGAGCCGCGGCGCTACCGGAAAATGCTTCGCAGGCTGGCGCGGCAGTGCCACGTGGGCGCCGGTGTCACCGAGGCTGCCGGCTGCCGCAAAGCCCGCAGCCCCACGGGCTGTGGGGCCACGCGAGCGTCTGCCAAAGAGCTTTCCGACGAGGCACGGCTTTCCCTCCTGGCTCTTCGGGGGTGGGAGCTGTCGCCAGAGCTGCAGCCCTACCGGAAAATGCTTCGCAGGCTGGCGCGGCGGCGCCACGTGGGCGCCGGTGGTGCCGAGGCTGACGGCCGCCGCAAAGCCAGCAGCCCCACGGGCGGTGGGGCCATGCGAGCGGCTGCCAAAGAGCTTTACAACGAGGCACGGCTTTCCCTCCTGGCTCTTCGGGCGTGGGAGCTGTGGCCAGAGCCGCGGCCCTACCGGAAAATGCTTCGCAGGCTGGCGCGGCAGCGCCACGTGGGCACCGGTGTCGCCGAGGCTGAGGGCCGCCGCAAAGCCCGCAGCCCCACGGGCTGTGGGGCCACGCGAGCGGCTGCCAAAGGGCTTTCCAACGAGGCACGGCTTTCCCTCCTGGCTCTTCGGGCGTGGGAGCTGTTGCCAGACCCGCGGCCCTACCGGAAAATGCTTCGCAGGCTGGTGCACCGGCGCCACGTGGTCGCTGGTGGCGCCGAGGCTGACGGCCGCCGCAAAGCTCGCAGCCCCACGGGCTGTGGGGCCACGCGAGCGGCTGCCAAAGACCTTTCCAACGAGGCACGGCTTTCCCTCCTGGCTCTTCGGCCGTATGAGCTGTCGCCAGAGCCGCGGCCCTACCGGAAAATGCTTCGCACGCTGGCGCGGCAGCGCCACGTGGGCGCCGGTGTCACCGAGGCTGCCGTCTGCCGCAAAGCCCGCAGCCCCACGGGCTGTGGGCCCACGCGAGTGGCTGCCAAAGAGCTTTCCAACGAGGCACGGCTTTCCCTCCTGGCTCTTCGGGCATGGGAGCTGTTGCCAGAGCCGTGGCCCTACCGGAAAATGCTTCGCAGGCTGGCGCGGCGGCGCCACGTGGGCATCAGTGGCGCCGAGGCTGACAGCCGCCGCATAACCCGCAGCCCCACGGGCTGTGGGGCCACGCGAGCGGCTGCCAAAGAGCTTTCCAACGAGACAAGGCTTTCCCTCCTGGCTCTTCGGGCATGGGAGTTGTTGCCAGAGCCGCGGCCCTACCGGAAAATGCTTCGCAGGTTGGAACGGCGGCGCCACGTGGGCGCCGGTGTCGCCGAGGCTGATGGCCGCCGCAAAGCCCACAGCCCCACGTGCTGTGGGGCCACGCGAGCGGCTGCCAAAGAGCTTTCCAACGAGGCACGGCTTTCCCTCCTGGCTCTTCGGGCATGGGAGCTGAGGCCAGAGCCGCGGCCCTACCGCAAAATGCTTCACAGGCTGGCGCGGCGGCCCCAGCTGGGCGTAGGTGGCGCCGAGGCTGATGGCCTCTGGAAAGCCCGCAGCCCCACTAGCTGTGGGGCCACGCGAGCGGCTGCCAAAGAGCATTCCAAGGAGGCACGGCTTTCCCTCCTGGGTCTTCGGGCGTGGGAGCTGTGGCCAGAGCCGCGGCCCTACCGGAAAATGCTTCGCAGGCTGGCGCGGCGGCCCCACGTGGGCGCTGGTGGCGCCAAGGCTGACGGCCGCCGGAAAGCCCGCAGCCCCACGGGCTGTGGGGCCACGCGAGCAGCTGCCAAAGAGCTTTCCAACGAGGCACGGCTTTCCCTCCTGGCCTTTCGGGCGTGGGAGCTGTGGCCAGAGACGCGGCCCTACCGGAAAATGCTTCGCAAGCTGGCACGGCGGCGCCACATGGGCACCGGTGGCGCCGATGCTGACAGCCGCCGAAAAGCCCGCAGCCCCACGGGCTGTGGGGCCACGCGAGCAACTGCCAAAGAGCTTTTCAACGAGGCTCGGCTTTCCCTCCTGGCTCTTCGGGTGTGGGAGCTGTGGCCAGAGCCGCGGCCCTATCGGAAAATGCTTCGCAGGCTGGTGCACCGGCGCCACGTGGGCGCCGGTGTCGCCGAGGCTGACGGCCGCCGCAAAGCCCGCAGCCCCACGGGCTGTGGGGCCACGCGAGCTGCTGCCAAAGAGCTTTCCAACGAGGCACGGCTTTCCCTCCTGGCTCTTCGGGCGTGGGAGCTGTCGCCAGAGCCGCGGCCCTACCGGAAAATGCTTCGCAGGCTGGCGCGGCAGAGCCACGTGAGCGCCGGTGTCGCCGAGGCTGCCGGCTGCCGCAAAGCCCGCAGCCCCACGGGCTGTGGGGCCACGCGAGCAGCTGCCAAAGAGCTTTCCAACGAGGCACGGCTTTCCCTCCTGGCTCTTCGGGCATGGGAGCTGTCGCCAGAGACGCGGCCCTACCGGAAAATGCTTCGTAAGCTGGCACGGCGGCGCCACGTGGGCGCCGGTGGCGCCGAGGCTGACGGCCGCAGGAAAGCCTGCAGCCCCACGGGCTGTGGGGCCACGCGAGCGGCTGCCAAAGAGCTTTCCAAGGAGGCACGGCTTTCCATCCTGGCTCTTCGGGCGTGGGAGCTGTCGCCAGAGACGCGGCCCTACCGGAAAATGCTTCGCAGGCTGGTGCACCGGCGCCATGTGGTCGCCGGTGGCGCCGAGGCTGACGGCCGCCGCAAAGCTCGCAGCCCCACGGGCTGTGGGGCCACGCGAGCGGCTGCCAAAGAGCTTTCCAACGAGGCACGGCTTTCCCTCCTGGCTCTTCTGCCGTATGAGCTGTGGCCAGAGACGCGGCCCTACCGGAAAATGCTTCGCAGGCTGGCGCGGCGGCCCGACGTGGGCGCTGATTGCGCTGAGGCTGACGGCCGCCGCAAAGCCCGCAGCCCCACGGGCTGTGGGGCCACGCGAGCGGCTGCCAAAGAGCTTTCCAACGAGGCATGGCTTTCCCTCCTGGCTCTTTGGGTGTGGGAGTTGTCGCCAGAGCCGCGGCCCTACCGGAAAATGCTTCGCAGGCTGGCGCGGTGGCCCCACCTGGGCGCCGGTGTCGCCCAGGCTGAGGGCCGCCGCAAAGCCCGCAGCCCCACGGGCTGTGGGGCCACGCAAGCGGCTGCCAAAGAGCTTTCCAATGAGGCACGGCTTTCCCTCCTGGATCTTCAGGCATGGGAGCTGTCGCCAGAGACGCAGCCCTACCGGAAAATGCTTCGCAGGCTGGCGCGGTGGCCCCACCTGGGCACCGGTGTCGCCGAGGCTGACGGCCGCCGCAAAGCCCGCAGCCCCACGGGCTGTGGGGCCACGCGAGCGTCTGCCAAAGAGCTTTCCAACGAGGCACGGCTTTCCCTCCTGGCTCTTCGGGGGTGGGAGCCGTCGCCAGAGACGCAGCCGTACCGGAAAATGCTTCGCAGGCTGGCGCGGCGGCCCCACCTGGGCGCCGGTGGCCCTGAGGGTGACGGCCGCCGCAAAGCCCGCAGCCCCATGGGCTGTGGCGCCACGCGAGCGGCTGCCAAAGAGCTTTCCAACGAGGCATGGCTTTCCCTCCTGGCTCTTCAGGCGTGGGAGCTGTGGCCAGAGCCGCGGCCCTACCGGAAAATGCTTCGCAGGCTGGCGCGGCGACGCCACGTGGGCGCCGGTGTCGCCGAGGCTGACGGCCGCCGCATAACCCGCAGCCCCACGGGCTGTGGGCCCACGCGAGCGGCTGCCAAAGAGCTTTCCAACGAGGCACGGCTTTCCCTCCTGGCTCTTCGGCCGTGGGAGCTGTGGCCAGAGCCGCGGCCCTACCGGAAAATGCTTCGCAGGCTGGCGCGGCAGCGCCACGTGGGCACCGGTGTCGCCGAGGCTGACTCCCGCCGCAAAGCCCGCTGCTCCACGGGCTGTGGGGCCACGCGAGCGGCTGCCAAAGGGCTTTCCAACGAGGCACGGCTTTCCCTCCTGGCTCTTCGGGCGTGGGAGCTGTCGCCAGAGCCGCGGCCCTACCGGAAAATGCTTCGCAGGCTGGCGCGGCGGCGCCACGTGGGCGCCGGTGGCGCCGAGGCTGACGGCCGCCGCAAAGCCCGCAGCCCCACGGGCTGTGGGACCACGCGAGCGGCTGCCAAAGAGCTTTCCAACGAGGCACGGCTTTCCCTCCTGGCTCTTCGGGCGTGGGAGCTGTTGCCTTAGCCGCGGCCCTACCGGAAAATGCTTCGCAGGCTGGCGCGGTGGCCCCACCTGGGCGCCGGTGTCGCCCAGGCTGAGGGCCGCCGCAAAGCCCGCAGCCCCACGGGCTGTGGGGCCACGCGAGCGGCTGCCAAAGAGCTTTCCAAAGAGGCACGGCTTTCCCTCCTGGCTCTTCGGGGGTGGGAGCTGTCGCCAGAGCCGCAGCCCTACCGGAAAATGCTTCGCAGGCTGGCGCGGCGGCGCCACGTGGGCGCCGGTCGTGCCGAGGCTGACGGCCGCCGCAAAGCCCACAGCCCCACGGGCTGTGGGGCCACGCGAGCGGCTGCCAAAGAGCTTTCCAACGAGGCACGGCTTTCCCTCCTGGCTCTTCGGGCGTGGGAGCTGTTGCCAGAGAACCGGCCCTACCGGAAAATGCTTCGCAGGCTGGTGCACCGGCGCCACGTGGGCGCCGGTGGCGCCGAGGCTGACGGCCGCCGCAAAGCCCGCAGCCCCACGGGCTGTGGGGCCACGCGAGCTGCTGCCAAAGAGCTTTCCAACGAGGCACGGCTTTCCCTCCTGGCTCTTCGGGCGTGGGAGCTGTCGCTAGAGCCGCGGCCCTACCGGAAAATGCTTCGCAGGCTGGCGCGGCAGAGCCACGTGAGCGCCGGTGTCGCCGAGGCTGCCGGCTGCCGCAAAGCCCGCAGCCCCACGGGCTGTGGGGCCACGCGAGCAGCTGCCAAAGAGCTTTCCAACGAGGCACGGCTTTCCCTCCTGGCTCTTCGGACATGGGAGCTGTCGCCAGAGACGCGGCCCTACCGGAAAATGCTTCGTAAGCTGGCACGGCGGCGCCACGTGGGCGCCGGTGGCGCCGAGGCTGACGGCCGCAGGAAAGCCTGCAGCCCCACGGGCTGTGGGGCCACGCGAGCGGCTGCCAAAGAGCTTTCCAAGGAGGCACGGCTTTCCATCCTGGCTCTTCGGGCGTGGGAGCTGTCGCCAGAGACGCGGCCCTACCGGAAAATGCTTCGCAGGCTGGTGCACCGGCGCCATGTGGTCGCCGGTGGCGCCGAGGCTGACGGCCGCCGCAAAGCTCGCAGCCCCACGGGCTGTGGGGCCACGCGAGCGGCTGCCAAAGAGCTTTCCAACGAGGCACGGCTTTCCCTCCTGGCTCTTCTGCCGTATGAGCTGTGGCCAGAGACGCGGCCCTACCGGAAAATGCTTCGCAGGCTGGCGCGGCGGCCCGACGTGGGCGCTGATTGCGCTGAGGCTGACGGCCGCCGCAAAGCCCGCAGCCCCATGGGCTGTGGGCCCACGCGAGCGGCTGCCAAAGAGCTTTCCAACGAGGCATGGCTTTCCCTCCTGGCTCTTTGGGTGTGGGAGTTGTCGCCAGAGCCGCGGCCCTACCGGAAAATGCTTCGCAGGCTGGCGCGGTGGCCCCACCTGGGCGCCGGTGTCGCCCAGGCTGAGGGCCGCCGCAAAGCCCGCAGCCCCACGGGCTGTGGGACCACGCGAGCGGCTGCCAAAGAGCTTTCCAATGAGGCACGGCTTTCCCTCCTGGATCTTCGGGCATGGGAGCTGTCGCCAGAGACGCAGCCCTACCGGAAAATGCTTCGCAGGCTGGCGCGGTGGCCCCACCTGGGCACCGGTGTCGCCGAGGCTGACGGCCGCCGCAAAGCCCGCAGCCCCACGGGCTGTGGGGCCACGCGAGCGTCTGCCAAAGAGCTTTCCAACGAGGCACGGCTTTCCCTCCTGGCTCTTCGGGGGTGGGAGCCGTCGCCAGAGACGCAGCCCTACCGGAAAATGCTTCGCAGGCTGGCGCGGCGGCCCCACCTGGGCGCCGGTGGCCCTGAGGGTGACGGCCGCCGCAAAGCCCGCAGCCCCATGGGCTGTGGCGCCACGCGATCGGCTGCCAAAGAGCTTTCCAACGAGGCACGGCTTTCCCTCCTGGCTCTTCGGCCGTGGGAGCTGTGGCCAGAGCCGCGGCCCTACCGGAAAATGCTTCGCAGGCTGGCGCGGCGACGCCACGTGGGCGCCGGTGTCGCCGAGGCTGACGGCCGCCGCAAAGCCCGCTGCCCCACGGGCTGTGGGCCCACGCGAGCGGCTGCCAAAGGGCTTTCCAACGAGGCACGGCTTTCCCTCCTGGCTCTTCAGGCGTGGGAGCTGTCGCCAGAGCCGCGGCCCTACCGGAAAATGCTTCGCAGGCTGGCGCGGCGGCGCCACGTGGGCGCCGGTGGCGCCGAGGCTGACGGCCGCCGCAAAGCCCGCAGCCCCACGGGCTGTGGGACCACGCGAGCGGCTGCCAAAGAGCTTTCCAACGAGGCACGGCTTTCCCTCCTGGCTCTTCGGGCGTGGGAGCTGTTGCCAGAGCCGCGGCCCTACCGGAAAATGCTTCGCAGGCTGGTGCGGCGGCGCCACGTGGGCGCCGGTGTCGCCCAGGCTGAGGGCCGCCGCAAATCCCGCAGCCCCACGGGCTGTGGGGCCACGCAAGCGGCTGCCAAAGAGCTTTCCAATGAGGCACGGCTTTCCCTCCTGGATCTTCGGGCATGGGAGCTGTTGCCAGAGACGCAGCCCTACCGGAAAATGCTTCGCAGGCTGGCGCGGTGGCCCCACCTGGGCACCGGTGTCGCCGAGGCTGACGGCCGCCGCAAAGCCCGCAGCCCCACGGGCTGTGGGGCCACGCGAGCGGCTGCCAAAGAGCTTTCCAAAGAGGCACGGCTTTCCCTCCTGGCTCTTCGGGGGTGGGAGCTGTCGCCAGAGACGCAGCCCTACCGGAAAATGCTTCGCAGGCTGGCGCGGCGGCCCCATGTGGGCGCCGGTGGCCCTGAGGGTGACGGCCGCCGCAAAGCCCGCAGCCCCATGGGCTGTGGCGCCACGCGAGCGGCTGCCAAAGAGCTTTCCAACGAGGCATGGCTTTCCCTCCTGGCTCTTCAGGCGTGGGAGCTGTGGCCAGAGCCGCGGCCCTACCGGAAAATGCTTCGCAGGCTGGCGCGGCGACGCCACGTGGGCGCCGGTGTCGCCGAGGCTGACGGCCGCCGCATAACCCGCAGCCCCACGGGCTGTGGGCCCACGCGAGCGGCTGCCAAAGAGCTTTCCAACGAGGCACGGCTTTCCCTCCTGGGTCTTCGGGCGTGGGAGCTGTGGCCAGAGCCGCGGCCCTACCGGAAAATGCTTCGCAGGCTGGCGCGGCAGCGCCACGTGGGCACCGGTGTCGCCGAGGCTGACGGCCGCCCCAAAGCCCGCAGCCCCACGGGCTGTGGGGCCACGCGAGCGGCTGCCAAAGGGCTTTCCAACGAGGCACGGCTTTCCCTCCTGGCTCTTCGGGCGTGGGAGCTGTCACCAGAGCCGCGGCCCTACCGGAAAATGCTTCGCAGGCTGGTGCACCGGCGCCATGTGGTCGCCGGTGGCGCCGAGGCTGACGGCCGCCGCAAAGCCCGCAGCCCCACGGGCTGTGGGGCCACGCCAGCGGCTGCCAAAGAGCTTTCCAACGAGGCACGGCTTTCCCTCCTGGCTCTTCGGGGGTGGGAGCTGTCGCCAGAGCCGCAGCCCTACCGGAAAATGCTTCACAGGCTGGCGCGGCGGCCCCACGTGGGCGCCGGTGGCCCCGAGGGTGACGGCCGCCGCAAAGCCCGCAGCCCCATGGGCTGTGGCGCCACGCGAGCGGCTGCCAAAGAGCTTTCCAACGAGGCATGGCTTTCCCTCCTGGCTCTTCAGGCGTGGGAGCTGTGGCCAGAGCCGCGGCCCTACCGGAACATGCTTCGCAGGCTGGCGCGGCGATGCCACGTGGGCGCCGGTGGCGCCGAGGCTGACGGCCGCCGCATAACCCGCAGCCCCACGGGCTGTGGGCCCACGCGAGCGGCTGCCAAAGAGCTTTCCAAGGAGGCACGGCTTTCCCTCCTGGCTCTTCGGGCGTGGGAGCTGTCGCCAGAGACGCGGCCCTACCGGAAAATGCTTCGCAGGCTGGCGCGGCGCGCCACGTGGGCGACGGTGTCGCCCAGGCTGATGGCCGCCGCAAAGCCCGCAGCCCCACGGGCTGTGGGGCCACGCGAGCGGCTGCCAAAGAGCTTTCCAATGAGGCACGGCTTTCCCTCCTGGATCTTCGGGCATGGGAGCTGTGGCCAGAGCCGCGGCCCTACCGGAAAATGCTTCGCATGCTGGCACAGCGGCGCAACGTGGGCGCCGGTGTTGCCGAGGCTGACGGCCGCCGCAAAGCCCGCAGCCCCACGGGCTGTGGGGCCACGCGACCGGCTGCCAAAGACCTTTCCAACGAGGCACGGCTTTCCCTCCTGGCTCTTCGGCCGTATGAGCTGTCGCCAGAGCCGCGGCCCTACCGGAAAATGCTTCGCACGCTGGCGCGGCAGCGACACGTGGGCGCCGGTGTCACCGAGGCTGCCGGCTGCCGCAAAGCCCGCAGCCCCACGGGCTGTGGGGCCACGTGAGCGGCTGCCAAAGAGCTTTCCAACGAGGCACGGCTTTCCCTCCTGGGTCTTCGGGCGTGGGAGCTGTGGCCAGAGCCGCGGCCCTACCGGAAAATGCTTCTCATGCTGGCACAGCGGCGCAACGTGGGCGCCGGTGTTGCCGAGGCTGACGGCCGCCGCGACGCCCGCAGCCCCACGGGCTGTGGGTCCACGCGACCGGCTGCCAAAGACCTTTCCAACGAGGCACGGCTTTCCCTCCTGGCTCTTCGGCCGTATGAGCTGTCGCCAGAGCCGCGGCCCTACCGGAAAATGCTTCGCACGCTGGCGCGGCAGCGCCACGTGGGCGCCGGTGTCACCGAGGCTGCCGGCTGCCGCAAAGCCCGCAGCCCCACGGGCTGTGGGGCCACGTGAGCGGCTGCCAAAGAGCTTTCCAACGAGGCACGGCTTTCCCTCCTGGCTCTTCGGGCGTGGGAGCTGTGGCCAGAGCCGCGGCCCTACCGGAAAATCCTTCGCAGACTGGCGCGGCAGCGCCACGTGGGCGCCGGTGTCACCGAGGCTGCCGGCTGCCGCAAAGCCCGCAGCCCCACGGGCTGTGGGGCCACGCGAGCGGCTGCCAAAGAGCTTTCCAATGAGGCACGGCTTTCCCTCCTGGATCTTCGGGCATGGGAGCTGTGGCCAGAGCCGCGGCCCTACCGGAAAATGCTTCGCATGCTGGCACAGCGGCGCAACATGGGCGCCGGTGTTGCCGAGGCTGACGGCCGCCGCAAAGCCCGCAGCCCCACGGGCTTTGGGGCCACGCGACCGGCTGCCAAAGGGCTTTGCAACGAGGCACGGCTTTCCCTCCTGGCTCTTCGGGCGTGGCAGCTGCCGCCAGAGCCTCGGCCCTACCGGAAAATGCTTCGCAGACTGGCGCGGCAGTGCCACGTGGGCGCCGGTGTCACCGAGGCTGCCGGCTGCCGCAAATCCCGCAGCCCCACGGGCTGTGGGGCCACGCTAGCGTCTGCCAAAGAGCTTTCCAACGAGGCACGGCTTTCCCTCCTGGCTCTTCGGGGGTGGGAGCTGTTGCCAGAGCCGCAGCCCTACCGGAAAATGCTTCGCATGCTGGCGCAGCGGCCCCACGTGGGCGCCGGTGGCGCCGAGGCTGACGGCCGCCGCAAAGCCCGCAGCCCCACGGGCTGTGGGGCCACGCGAGCGGCTGCCAAAGATTTTTCCAAGGAGGCACGGCTTTCCCTCCTGGCTCTTCGGGCGTGGGAGCTGTGGCCAGAGCCGCGGCCCTACCGGAAAATGCTTCGCAGGCTGGCGCGGCAGCGCCACGTGGGCACCGGTGTCGCCGAGGCTGAGGGCCGCCGCAAAGCCCGCAGCCCCACGGGCTGTGGGGCCATGCGAGCGGCTGCCAAAGAGCTTTACAACGAGGCACGGCTTTCCCTCCTGGCTCTTCGGGCGTGGGAGCTGTGGCCAGAGCCGCGGCCCTACCGGAAAATGCTTCGCAGGCTGGCGCGGCAGCGCCACGTGGGCACCGGTGTCGCCGAGGCTGAGGGCCGCCGCAAAGCCCGCAGCCCCACGGGCTGTGGGGCCACGCGAGCGGCTGCCAAAGGGCTTTCCAACGAGGCACGGCTTTCCCTCCTGGCTCTTCGGGCGTGGGAGCTGTTGCCAGACCCGCGGCCCTACCGGAAAATGCTTCGCAGGCTGGTGCACCGGCGCCACGTGGTCGCTGGTGGCGCCGAGGCTGACGGCCGCCGCAAAGCTCGCAGCCCCACGGGCTGTGGGGCCACGCGAGCGGCTGCCAAAGACCTTTCCAACGAGGCACGGCTTTCCCTCCTGGCTCTTCGGCCGTATGAGCTGTCGCCAGAGCCGCGGCCCTACCGGAAAATGCTTCGCACGCTGGCGCGGCAGCGCCACGTGGGCGCCGGTGTCACCGAGGCTGCCGGCTGCCGCAAAGCCCGCAGCCCCACGGGCTGTGGGCCCACGCGAGTGGCTGCCAAAGAGCTTTCCAACGAGGCACGGCTTTCCCTCCTGGCTCTTCGGGCATGGGAGCTGTTGCCAGAGCCGTGGCCCTACCGGAAAATGCTTCGCAGGCTGGCGCGGCGGCGCCACGTGGGCATCAGTGGCGCCGAGGCTGACAGCCGCCGCATAACCCGCAGCCCCACGGGCTGTGGGGCCACGCGAGCGGCTGCCAAAGAGCTTTCCAACGAGACAAGGCTTTCCCTCCTGGCTCTTCGGGCATGGGAGTTGTTGCCAGAGCCGCGGCCCTACCGGAAAATGCTTCGCAGGTTGGAACGGCGGCGCCACGTGGGCGCCGGTGTCGCCGAGGCTGATGGCCGCCGCAAAGCCCACAGCCCCACGTGCTGTGGGGCCACGCGAGCGGCTGCCAAAGAGCTTTCCAACGAGGCACGGCTTTCCCTCCTGGCTCTTCGGGCATGGGAGCTGAGGCCAGAGCCGCGGCCCTACCGCAAAATGCTTCACAGGCTGGCGCGGCGGCCCCAGCTGGGCGTAGGTGGCGCCGAGGCTGATGGCCTCTGGAAAGCCCGCAGCCCCACTAGCTGTGGGGCCACGCGAGCGGCTGCCAAAGAGCATTCCAAGGAGGCACGGCTTTCCCTCCTGGCTCTTCGGGCGTGGGAGCTGTGGCCAGAGCCGCGGCCCTACCGGAAAATGCTTCGCAGGCTGGCGCGGCGGCCCCACGTGGGCGCTGGTGGCGCCAAGGCTGACGGCCGCCGGAAAGCCCGCAGCCCCACGGGCTGTGGGGCCACGCGAGCAGCTGCCAAAGAGCTTTCCAACGAGGCACGGCTTTCCCTCCTGGCCTTTCGGGCGTGGGAGCTGTGGCCAGAGACGCGGCCCTACCGGAAAATGCTTCGCAAGCTGGCACGGCGGCGCCACATGGGCACCGGTGGCGCCGATGCTGACAGCCGCCGAAAAGCCCGCAGCCCCACGGGCTGTGGGGCCACGCGAGCAACTGCCAAAGAGCTTTTCAACGAGGCTCGGCTTTCCCTCCTGGCTCTTCGGGTGTGGGAGCTGTGGCCAGAGCCGCGGCCCTATCGGAAAATGCTTCGCAGGCTGGCGCGGCAGCGCCACGTGGGCGCCGGTGTCACCGAGGCTGCCGTCTGCCGCAAAGCCCGCAGCCCCACGGGCTGTGGGGCCACGCGAGCGGCTGCCAAAGAGCTTTCCAAAGAGGCACGGCTTTCCCTCCTGGCTCTTCGGGGGTGGGAGCTGTCGCCAGAGCCGCAGCCCTACCGGAAAATGCTTCGCAGGCTGGCGCGGCGGCGCCAAGTGGGCGCCGGTCGTGCCGAGGCTGACGGCCGCCGCAAAGCCCACAGCCCCACGGGCTGTGGGGCCACGCGAGCGGCTGCCAAAGAGCTTTCCAACGAGGCACGGCTTTCCCTCCTGGCTCTTCGGGCGTGGGAGCTGTTGCCAGAGAACCGGCCCTACCGGAAAATGCTTCGCAGGCTGGTGCACCGGCGCCACGTGGGCGCCGGTGTCGCCGAGGCTGACGGCCGCCGCAAAGCCCGCAGCCCCACGGGCTGTGGGGCCACGCGAGCTGCTGCCAAAGAGCTTTCCAACGAGGCATGGCTTTCCCTCCTGGCTCTTCGGGCGTGGGAGCTGTCGCCAGAGCCGCGGCCCTACCGGAAAATGCTTCGCAGGCTGGCGCGGCAGAGCCACGTGAGCGCCGGTGTCGCCGAGGCTGCCGGCTGCCGCAAAGCCCGCAGCCCCACGGGCTGTGGGGCCACGCGAGCAGCTGCCAAAGAGCTTTCCAACGAGGCACGGCTTTCCCTCCTGGCTCTTCGGGCATGGGAGCTGTCGCCAGAGACGCGGCCCTACCGGAAAATGCTTCGTAAGCTGGCACGGCGGCGCCACGTGGGCGCCGGTGGCGCCGAGGCTGACGGCCGCAGGAAAGCCTGCAGCCCCACGGGCTGTGGGGCCACGCGAGCGGCTGCCAAAGAGCTTTCCAAGGAGGCACGGCTTTCCATCCTGGCTCTTCGGGCGTGGGAGCTGTCGCCAGAGACGCGGCCCTACCGGAAAATGCTTCGCAGGCTGGTGCACCGGCGCCATGTGGTCGCCGGTGGCGCCGAGGCTGACGGCCGCCGCAAAGCTCGCAGCCCCACGGGCTGTGGGGCCACGCGAGCGGCTGCCAAAGAGCTTTCCAACGAGGCACGGCTTTCCCTCCTGGCTCTTCTGCCGTATGAGCTGTGGCCAGAGACGCGGCCCTACCGGAAAATGCTTCGCAGGCTGGCGCGGCGGCCCGACGTGGGCGCTGATTGCGCTGAGGCTGACGGCCGCCGCAAAGCCCGCAGCCCCACGGGCTGTGGGGCCACGCGAGCGGCTGCCAAAGAGCTTTCCAACGAGGCATGGCTTTCCCTCCTGGCTCTTTGGGTGTGGGAGTTGTCGCCAGAGCCGCGGCCCTACCGGAAAATGCTTCGCAGGCTGGCGCGGTGGCCCCACCTGGGCGCCGGTGTCGCCCAGGCTGAGGGCCGCCGCAAAGCCCGCAGCCCCACGGGCTGTGGGGCCACGCAAGCGGCTGCCAAAGAGCTTTCCAATGAGGCACGGCTTTCCCTCCTGGATCTTCAGGCATGGGAGCTGTCGCCAGAGACGCAGCCCTACCGGAAAATGCTTCGCAGGCTGGCGCGGTGGCCCCACCTGGGCACCGGTGTCGCCGAGGCTGACGGCCGCCGCAAAGCCCGCAGCCCCACGGGCTGTGGGGCCACGCGAGCGTCTGCCAAAGAGCTTTCCAACGAGGCACGGCTTTCCCTCCTGGCTCTTCGGGGGTGGGAGCCGTCGCCAGAGACGCAGCCGTACCGGAAAATGCTTCGCAGGCTGGCGCGGCGGCCCCACCTGGGCGCCGGTGGCCCTGAGGGTGACGGCCGCCGCAAAGCCCGCAGCCCCATGGGCTGTGGCGCCACGCGAGCGGCTGCCAAAGAGCTTTCCAACGAGGCATGGCTTTCCCTCCTGGCTCTTCAGGCGTGGGAGCTGTGGCCAGAGCCGCGGCCCTACCGGAAAATGCTTCGCAGGCTGGCGCGGCGACGCCACGTGGGCGCCGGTGTCGCCGAGGCTGACGGCCGCCGCATAACCCGCAGCCCCACGGGCTGTGGGCCCACGCGAGCGGCTGCCAAAGAGCTTTCCAACGAGGCACGGCTTTCCCTCCTGGCTCTTCGGCCGTGGGAGCTGTGGCCAGAGCCGCGGCCCTACCGGAAAATGCTTCGCAGGCTGGCGCGGCAGCGCCACGTGGGCACCGGTGTCGCCGAGGCTGACTCCCGCCGCAAAGCCCGCTGCCCCACGGGCTGTGGGGCCACGCGAGCGGCTGCCAAAGGGCTTTCCAACGAGGCACGGCTTTCCCTCCTGGCTCTTCGGGCGTGGGAGCTGTCGCCAGAGCCGCGGCCCTACCGGAAAATGCTTCGCAGGCTGGCGCGGCGGCGCCACGTGGGCGCCGGTGGCGCCGAGGCTGACGGCCGCCGCAAAGCCCGCAGCCCCACGGGCTGTGGGACCACGCGAGCGGCTGCCAAAGAGCTTTCCAACGAGGCACGGCTTTCCCTCCTGGCTCTTCGGGCGTGGGAGCTGTTGCCTTAGCCGCGGCCCTACCGGAAAATGCTTCGCAGGCTGGCGCGGTGGCCCCACCTGGGCGCCGGTGTCGCCCAGGCTGAGGGCCGCCGCAAAGCCCGCAGCCCCACGGGCTGTGGGGCCACGCGAGCGGCTGCCAAAGAGCTTTCCAAAGAGGCACGGCTTTCCCTCCTGGCTCTTCGGGGGTGGGAGCTGTCGCCAGAGCCGCAGCCCTACCGGAAAATGCTTCGCAGGCTGGCGCGGCGGCGCCACGTGGGCGCCGGTCGTGCCGAGGCTGACGGCCGCCGCAAAGCCCACAGCCCCACGGGCTGTGGGGCCACGCGAGCGGCTGCCAAAGAGCTTTCCAACGAGGCACGGCTTTCCCTCCTGGCTCTTCGGGCGTGGGAGCTGTTGCCAGAGAACCGGCCCTACCGGAAAATGCTTCGCAGGCTGGTGCACCGGCGCCACGTGGGCGCCGGTGGCGCCGAGGCTGACGGCCGCCGCAAAGCCCGCAGCCCCACGGGCTGTGGGGCCACGCGAGCTGCTGCCAAAGAGCTTTCCAACGAGGCACGGCTTTCCCTCCTGGCTCTTCGGGCGTGGGAGCTGTCGCTAGAGCCGCGGCCCTACCGGAAAATGCTTCGCAGGCTGGCGCGGCAGAGCCACGTGAGCGCCGGTGGCGCCGAGGCTGCCGGCTGCCGCAAAGCCCGCAGCCCCACGGGCTGTGGGGCCACGCGAGCAGCTGCCAAAGAGCTTTCCAACGAGGCACGGCTTTCCCTCCTGGCTCTTCGGACATGGGAGCTGTCGCCAGAGACGCGGCCCTACCGGAAAATGCTTCGTAAGCTGGCACGGCGGCGCCACGTGGGCGCCGGTGGCGCCGAGGCTGACGGCCGCAGGAAAGCCTGCAGCCCCACGGGCTGTGGGGCCACGCGAGCGGCTGCCAAAGAGCTTTCCAAGGAGGCACGGCTTTCCATCCTGGCTGTTCGGGCGTGGGAGCTGTCGCCAGAGACGCGGCCCTACCGGAAAATGCTTCGCAGGCTGGTGCACCGGCGCCATGTGGTCGCCGGTGGCGCCGAGGCTGACGGCCGCCGCAAAGCTCGCAGCCCCACGGGCTGTGGGGCCACGCGAGCGGCTGCCAAAGAGCTTTCCAACGAGGCACGGCTTTCCCTCCTGGCTCTTCTGCCGTATGAGCTGTGGCCAGAGACGCGGCCCTACCGGAAAATGCTTCGCAGGCTGGCGCGGCGGCCCGACGTGGGCGCTGATTGCGCTGAGGCTGACGGCCGCCGCAAAGCCCGCAGCCCCATGGGCTGTGGGCCCACGCGAGCGGCTGCCAAAGAGCTTTCCAACGAGGCATGGCTTTCCCTCCTGGCTCTTTGGGTGTGGGAGTTGTCGCCAGAGCCGCGGCCCTACCGGAAAATGCTTCGCAGGCTGGCGCGGTGGCCCCACCTGGGCGCCGGTGTCGCCCAGGCTGAGGGCCGCCGCAAAGCCCGCAGCCCCACGGGCTGTGGGACCACGCGAGCGGCTGCCAAAGAGCTTTCCAATGAGGCACGGCTTTCCCTCCTGGATCTTCGGGCATGGGAGCTGTCGCCAGAGACGCAGCCCTACCGGAAAATGCTTCGCAGGCTGGCGCGGTGGCCCCACCTGGGCACCGGTGTCGCCGAGGCTGACGGCCGCCGCAAAGCCCGCAGCCCCACGGGCTGTGGGGCCACGCGAGCGTCTGCCAAAGAGCTTTCCAACGAGGCACGGCTTTCCCTCCTGGCTCTTCGGGGGTGGGAGCCGTCGCCAGAGACGCAGCCCTACCGGAAAATGCTTCGCAGGCTGGCGCGGCGGCCCCACCTGGGCGCCGGTGGCCCTGAGGGTGACGGCCGCCGCAAAGCCCGCAGCCCCATGGGCTGTGGCGCCACGCGAGCGGCTGCCAAAGAGCTTTCCAACGAGGCACGGCTTTCCCTCCTGGCTCTTCGGCCGTGGGAGCTGTGGCCAGAGCCGCGGCCCTACCGGAAAATGCTTCGCAGGCTGGCGCGGCAGCGCCACGTGGGCACCGGTGTCGCCGAGGCTGACGGCCGCCGCAAAGCCCGCTGCCCCACGGGCTGTGGGGCCACGCGAGCGGCTGCCAAAGGGCTTTCCAACGAGGCACGGCTTTCCCTCCTGGCTCTTCAGGCGTGGGAGCTGTCGCCAGAGCCGCGGCCCTACCGGAAAATGCTTCGCAGGCTGGCGCGGCGGCGCCACGTGGGCGCCGGTGGCGCCGAGGCTGACGGCCGCCGCAAAGCCCGCAGCCCCACGGGCTGTGGGACCACGCGAGCGGCTGCCAAAGAGCTTTCCAACGAGGCACGGCTTTCCCTCCTGGCTCTTCGGGCGTGGGAGCTGTTGCCAGAGCCGCGGCCCTACCGGAAAATGCTTCGCAGGCTGGTGCGGCGGCGCCACGTGGGCGCCGGTGTCGCCCAGGCTGAGGGCCGCCGCAAATCCCGCAGCCCCACGGGCTGTGGGGCCACGCAAGCGGCTGCCAAAGAGCTTTCCAATGAGGCACGGCTTTCCCTCCTGGATCTTCGGGCATGGGAGCTGTTGCCAGAGACGCAGCCCTACCGGAAAATGCTTCGCAGGCTGGCGCGGTGGCCCCACCTGGGCACCGGTGTCGCCGAGGCTGACGGCCGCCGCAAAGCCCGCAGCCCCACGGGCTGTGGGGCCACGCGAACGTCTGCCAAAGAGCTTTCCAACGAGGCACGGCTTTCCCTCCTGGCTCTTCGGGGGTGGGAGCCGTCGCCAGAGACGCAGCCCTACCGGAAAATGCTTCGCAGGCTGGCGCGGCGGCCCCATGTGGGCGCCGGTGGCCCTGAGGGTGACGGCCGCCGCAAAGCCCGCAGCCCCATGGGCTGTGGCGCCACGCGAGCGGCTGCCAAAGAGCTTTCCAACGAGGCATGGCTTTCCCTCCTGGCTCTTCAGGCGTGGGAGCTGTGGCCAGAGCCGCGGCCCTACCGGAAAATGCTTCGCAGGCTGGCGCGGCGACGCCACGTGGGCGCCGGTGTCGCCGAGGCTGACGGCCGCCGCATAACCCGCAGCCCCACGGGCTGTGGGCCCACGCGAGCGGCTGCCAAAGAGCTTTCCAACGAGGCACGGCTTTCCCTCCTGGGTCTTCGGGCGTGGGAGCTGTGGCCAGAGCCGCGGCCCTACCGGAAAATGCTTCGCAGGCTGGCGCGGCAGCGCCACGTGGGCACCGGTGTCGCCGAGGCTGACGGCCGCCCCAAAGCCCGCAGCCCCACGGGCTGTGGGGCCACGCGAGCGGCTGCCAAAGGGCTTTCCAACGAGGCACGGCTTTCCCTCCTGGCTCTTCGGGCGTGGGAGCTGTCACCAGAGCCGCGGCCCTACCGGAAAATGCTTCGCAGGCTGGTGCACCGGCGCCATGTGGTCGCCGGTGGCGCCGAGGCTGACGGCCGCCGCAAAGCCCGCAGCCCCACGGGCTGTGGGGCCACGCCAGCGGCTGCCAAAGAGCTTTCCAACGAGGCACGGCTTTCCCTCCTGGCTCTTCGGGCGTGGGAGCTGTCGCCAGAGCCGCAGCCCTACCGGAAAATGCTTCACAGGCTGGCGCGGCGGCCCCACGTGGGCGCCGGTGGCCCCGAGGGTGACGGCCGCCGCAAAGCCCGCAGCCCCATGGGCTGTGGCGCCACGCGAGCGGCTGCCAAAGAGCTTTCCAACGAGGCATGGCTTTCCCTCCTGGCTCTTCAGGCGTGGGAGCTGTGGCCAGAGCCGCGGCCCTACCGGAACATGCTTCGCAGGCTGGCGCGGCGATGCCACGTGGGCGCCGGTGGCGCCGAGGCTGACGGCCGCCGCATAACCCGCAGCCCCACGGGCTGTGGGCCCACGCGAGCGGCTGCCAAAGAGCTTTCCAAGGAGGCACGGCTTTCCCTCCTGGCTCTTCGGGCGTGGGAGCTGTCGCCAGAGACGCGGCCCTACCGGAAAATGCTTCGCAGGCTGGCGCGGCGCGCCACGTGGGCGACGGTGTCGCCGAGGCTGATGGCCGCCGCAAAGCCCGCAGCCCCACGGGCTGTGGGGCCACGCGAGCGGCTGCCAAAGAGCTTTCCAATGAGGCACGGCTTTCCCTCCTGGATCTTCGGGCATGGGAGCTGTGGCCAGAGCCGCGGCCCTACCGGAAAATGCTTCGCATGCTGGCACAGCGGCGCAACGTGGGCGCCGGTGTTGCCGAGGCTGACGGCCGCCGCAAAGCCCGCAGCCCCACGGGCTGTGGGGCCACGCGACCGGCTGCCAAAGACCTTTCCAACGAGGCACGGCTTTCCCTCCTGGCTCTTCGGCCGTATGAGCTGTCGCCAGAGCCTCGGCCCTACCGGAAAATGCTTCGCACGCTGGCGCGGCAGCGACACGTGGGCGCCGGTGTCACCGAGGCTGCCGGCTGCCGCAAAGCCCGCAGCCCCACGGGCTGTGGGGCCACGTGAGCGGCTGCCAAAGAGCTTTCCAACGAGGCACGGCTTTCCCTCCTGGCTCTTCGGGCGTGGGAGCTGTGGCCAGAGCCGCGGCCCTACCGGAAAATGCTTCTCATGCTGGCACAGCGGCGCAACGTGGGCGCCGGTGTTGCCGAGGCTGACGGCCGCCGCGACGCCCGCAGCCCCACGGGCTGTGGGTCCACGCGACCGGCTGCCAAAGACCTTTCCAACGAGGCACGGCTTTCCCTCCTGGCTCTTCGGCCGTATGAGCTGTCGCCAGAGCCGCGGCCCTACCGGAAAATGCTTCGCACGCTGGCGCGGCAGCGCCACGTGGGCGCCGGTGTCACCGAGGCTGCCGGCTGCCGCAAAGCCCGCAGCCCCACGGGCTGTGGGGCCACGTGAGCGGCTGCCAAAGAGCTTTCCAACGAGGCACGGCTTTCCCTCCTGGCTCTTCGGGCGTGGGAGCTGTGGCCAGAGCCGCGGCCCTACCGGAAAATCCTTCGCAGACTGGCGCGGCGGCGCCACGTGGGCGCCGGTCGTGCCGAGGCTGACGGCCGCCGCAAAGCCCACAGCCCCACGGGCTGTGGGGCCACGCGAGCTGCTGCCAAAGAGCTTTCCAACGAGGCACGGCTTTCCCTCCTGGCTCTTCGGGCGTGGGAGCTGTCGCTAGAGCCGCGGCCCTACCGGAAAATGCTTCGCAGGCTGGCGCGGCAGAGCCACGTGAGCGCCGGTGTCGCCGAGGCTGCCGGCTGCCGCAAAGCCCGCAGCCCCACGGGCTGTGGGGCCACGCGAGCAGCTGCCAAAGAGCTTTCCAACGAGGCACGGCTTTCCCTCCTGGCTCTTCGGACATGGGAGCTGTCGCCAGAGACGCGGCCCTACCGGAAAATGCTTCGTAAGCTGGCACGGCGGCGCCACGTGGGCGCCGGTGGCGCCGAGGCTGACGGCCGCAGGAAAGCCTGCAGCCCCACGGGCTGTGGGGCCACGCGAGCGGCTGCCAAAGAGCTTTCCAAGGAGGCACGGCTTTCCATCCTGGCTGTTCGGGCGTGGGAGCTGTCGCCAGAGACGCGGCCCTACCGGAAAATGCTTCGCAGGCTGGTGCACCGGCGCCATGTGGTCGCCGGTGGCGCCGAGGCTGACGGCCGCCGCAAAGCTCGCAGCCCCACGGGCTGTGGGGCCACGCGAGCGGCTGCCAAAGAGCTTTCCAACGAGGCACGGCTTTCCCTCCTGGCTCTTCTGCCGTATGAGCTGTGGCCAGAGACGCGGCCCTACCGGAAAATGCTTCGCAGGCTGGCGCGGCGGCCCGACGTGGGCGCTGATTGCGCTGAGGCTGACGGCCGCCGCAAAGCCCGCAGCCCCATGGGCTGTGGGCCCACGCGAGCGGCTGCCAAAGAGCTTTCCAACGAGGCATGGCTTTCCCTCCTGGCTCTTTGGGTGTGGGAGTTGTCGCCAGAGCCGCGGCCCTACCGGAAAATGCTTCGCAGGCTGGCGCGGTGGCCCCACCTGGGCGCCGGTGTCGCCCAGGCTGAGGGCCGCCGCAAAGCCCGCAGCCCCACGGGCTGTGGGACCACGCGAGCGGCTGCCAAAGAGCTTTCCAATGAGGCACGGCTTTCCCTCCTGGATCTTCGGGCATGGGAGCTGTCGCCAGAGACGCAGCCCTACCGGAAAATGCTTCGCAGGCTGGCGCGGTGGCCCCACCTGGGCACCGGTGTCGCCGAGGCTGACGGCCGCCGCAAAGCCCGCAGCCCCACGGGCTGTGGGGCCACGCGAGCGTCTGCCAAAGAGCTTTCCAACGAGGCACGGCTTTCCCTCCTGGCTCTTCGGGGGTGGGAGCCGTCGCCAGAGACGCAGCCCTACCGGAAAATGCTTCGCAGGCTGGCGCGGCGGCCCCACCTGGGCGCCGGTGGCCCTGAGGGTGACGGCCGCCGCAAAGCCCGCAGCCCCATGGGCTGTGGCGCCACGCGAGCGGCTGCCAAAGAGCTTTCCAACGAGGCACGGCTTTCCCTCCTGGCTCTTCGGCCGTGGGAGCTGTGGCCAGAGCCGCGGCCCTACCGGAAAATGCTTCGCAGGCTGGCGCGGCAGCGCCACGTGGGCACCGGTGTCGCCGAGGCTGACGGCCGCCGCAAAGCCCGCTGCCCCACGGGCTGTGGGGCCACGCGAGCGGCTGCCAAAGGGCTTTCCAACGAGGCACGGCTTTCCCTCCTGGCTCTTCAGGCGTGGGAGCTGTCGCCAGAGCCGCGGCCCTACCGGAAAATGCTTCGCAGGCTGGCGCGGCGGCGCCACGTGGGCGCCGGTGGCGCCGAGGCTGACGGCCGCCGCAAAGCCCGCAGCCCCACGGGCTGTGGGACCACGCGAGCGGCTGCCAAAGAGCTTTCCAACGAGGCACGGCTTTCCCTCCTGGCTCTTCGGGCGTGGGAGCTGTTGCCAGAGCCGCGGCCCTACCGGAAAATGCTTCGCAGGCTGGTGCGGCGGCGCCACGTGGGCGCCGGTGTCGCCCAGGCTGAGGGCCGCCGCAAATCCCGCAGCCCCACGGGCTGTGGGGCCACGCAAGCGGCTGCCAAAGAGCTTTCCAATGAGGCACGGCTTTCCCTCCTGGATCTTCGGGCATGGGAGCTGTTGCCAGAGACGCAGCCCTACCGGAAAATGCTTCGCAGGCTGGCGCGGTGGCCCCACCTGGGCACCGGTGTCGCCGAGGCTGACGGCCGCCGCAAAGCCCGCAGCCCCACGGGCTGTGGGGCCACGCGAACGTCTGCCAAAGAGCTTTCCAACGAGGCACGGCTTTCCCTCCTGGCTCTTCGGGGGTGGGAGCCGTCGCCAGAGACGCAGCCCTACCGGAAAATGCTTCGCAGGCTGGCGCGGCGGCCCCATGTGGGCGCCGGTGGCCCTGAGGGTGACGGCCGCCGCAAAGCCCGCAGCCCCATGGGCTGTGGCGCCACGCGAGCGGCTGCCAAAGAGCTTTCCAACGAGGCATGGCTTTCCCTCCTGGCTCTTCAGGCGTGGGAGCTGTGGCCAGAGCCGCGGCCCTACCGGAAAATGCTTCGCAGGCTGGCGCGGCGACGCCACGTGGGCGCCGGTGTCGCCGAGGCTGACGGCCGCCGCATAACCCGCAGCCCCACGGGCTGTGGGCCCACGCGAGCGGCTGCCAAAGAGCTTTCCAACGAGGCACGGCTTTCCCTCCTGGGTCTTCGGGCGTGGGAGCTGTGGCCAGAGCCGCGGCCCTACCGGAAAATGCTTCGCAGGCTGGCGCGGCAGCGCCACGTGGGCACCGGTGTCGCCGAGGCTGACGGCCGCCCCAAAGCCCGCAGCCCCACGGGCTGTGGGGCCACGCGAGCGGCTGCCAAAGGGCTTTCCAACGAGGCACGGCTTTCCCTCCTGGCTCTTCGGGCGTGGGAGCTGTCACCAGAGCCGCGGCCCTACCGGAAAATGCTTCGCAGGCTGGTGCACCGGCGCCATGTGGTCGCCGGTGGCGCCGAGGCTGACGGCCGCCGCAAAGCCCGCAGCCCCACGGGCTGTGGGGCCACGCCAGCGGCTGCCAAAGAGCTTTCCAACGAGGCACGGCTTTCCCTCCTGGCTCTTCGGGGGTGGGAGCTGTCGCCAGAGCCGCAGCCCTACCGGAAAATGCTTCACAGGCTGGCGCGGCGGCCCCACGTGGGCGCCGGTGGCCCCGAGGGTGACGGCCGCCGCAAAGCCCGCAGCCCCATGGGCTGTGGCGCCACGCGAGCGGCTGCCAAAGAGCTTTCCAACGAGGCATGGCTTTCCCTCCTGGCTCTTCAGGCGTGGGAGCTGTGGCCAGAGCCGCGGCCCTACCGGAACATGCTTCGCAGGCTGGCGCGGCGATGCCACGTGGGCGCCGGTGGCGCCGAGGCTGACGGCCGCCGCATAACCCGCAGCCCCACGGGCTGTGGGCCCACGCGAGCGGCTGCCAAAGAGCTTTCCAAGGAGGCACGGCTTTCCCTCCTGGCTCTTCGGGCGTGGGAGCTGTCGCCAGAGACGCGGCCCTACCGGAAAATGCTTCGCAGGCTGGCGCGGCGCGCCACGTGGGCGACGGTGTCGCCGAGGCTGATGGCCGCCGCAAAGCCCGCAGCCCCACGGGCTGTGGGGCCACGCGAGCGGCTGCCAAAGAGCTTTCCAATGAGGCACGGCTTTCCCTCCTGGATCTTCGGGCATGGGAGCTGTGGCCAGAGCCGCGGCCCTACCGGAAAATGCTTCGCATGCTGGCACAGCGGCGCAACGTGGGCGCCGGTGTTGCCGAGGCTGACGGCCGCCGCAAAGCCCGCAGCCCCACGGGCTGTGGGGCCACGCGACCGGCTGCCAAAGACCTTTCCAACGAGGCACGGCTTTCCCTCCTGGCTCTTCGGCCGTATGAGCTGTCGCCAGAGCCGCGGCCCTACCGGAAAATGCTTCGCACGCTGGCGCGGCAGCGACACGTGGGCGCCGGTGTCACCGAGGCTGCCGGCTGCCGCAAAGCCCGCAGCCCCACGGGCTGTGGGGCCACGTGAGCGGCTGCCAAAGAGCTTTCCAACGAGGCACGGCTTTCCCTCCTGGCTCTTCGGGCGTGGGAGCTGTGGCCAGAGCCGCGGCCCTACCGGAAAATGCTTCTCATGCTGGCACAGCGGCGCAACGTGGGCGCCGGTGTTGCCGAGGCTGACGGCCGCCGCGACGCCCGCAGCCCCACGGGCTGTGGGTCCACGCGACCGGCTGCCAAAGACCTTTCCAACGAGGCACGGCTTTCCCTCCTGGCTCTTCGGCCGTATGAGCTGTCGCCAGAGCCGCGGCCCTACCGGAAAATGCTTCGCACGCTGGCGCGGCAGCGCCACGTGGGCGCCGGTGTCACCGAGGCTGCCGGCTGCCGCAAAGCCCGCAGCCCCACGGGCTGTGGGGCCACGTGAGCGGCTGCCAAAGAGCTTTCCAACGAGGCACGGCTTTCCCTCCTGGCTCTTCGGGCGTGGGAGCTGTGGCCAGAGCCGCGGCCCTACCGGAAAATCCTTCGCAGACTGGCGCGGCAGCGCCACGTGGGCGCCGGTGTCACCGAGGCTGCCGGCTGCCGCAAAGCCCGCAGCCCCACGGGCTGTGGGGCCACGCGAGCGGCTGCCAAAGAGCTTTCCAATGAGGCACGGCTTTCCCTCCTGGCTCTTCGGAGGTGGGAGCTGTGGCCAGAGACGCAGCCCTACCGGAAAATGCTTCGCAGGCTGGCGCGGCAGCCCCACGTGGGCGCCGGTGGCCCTGAGGGTGACGGCCGCCGCAAAGCCCGCAGCCCCATGGGCTGTGGCGCCACGCGAGCGGCTGCCAAAGAGCTTTCCAACGAGGCATGGCTTTCCCTCCTGGCTCTTCAGGCGTGGGAGCTGTCGCCAGAGCCGCGGCCCTACCGGAAAATGCTTCGCAGGCTGGCGCGGCGACGAGACGTGGGCGCCGGTGGCGCCGAGGCTGACGGCCGCCGCATAACCCGCAGCCCCACGGGCTGTGGGCCCACGCGAGCGGCTGCCAAAGAGCTTTCCAACGAGGCACGGCTTTCCCTCCTGGCTCTTTGGGCGTGGGAGCTGTCGCCAGAGACGCGGCCCTACCGCAAAATGCTTCGCAGGCTGGCGCGGAAGCGCCACGTGGGCACCGGTGTCGCCGAGGCTGACGGCCGCCGCAAAGCCCGCAGCCCCACGGGCTGTGGGGCCACGCGAGCGGCTGCCAAAGGGCTTTCCAACGAGGCACGGCTTTCCCTCCTGGCTCTTTGGGCGTGGGAGCTGTCGCCAGAGCCGCGGCCCTACCGGAAAATGCTTCGCAGTCTGGCACGGCGGCCCCACCTGGGCGCCGGTGTCGCCCAGGCTGAGGGCCGCCGCAAAGCCCGCAGCCCCACGGGCTGTGGGCCCACGCGAGCGGCTGCCAAAGAGCTTTCCAATGAGGCACGGCTTTCCCTCCTGGATCTTCGGGCATGGGAGCTGTGGCCAGAGCCGCGGCCCTACCGGAAAATGCTTCGCATGCTGGCACAGCGGCGCAACATGGGCGCCGGTGTTGCCGAGGCTGACGGCCGCCGCAAAGCCCGCAGCCCCACGGGCTTTGGGGCCACGCGACCGGCTGCCAAAGGGCTTTGCAACGAGGCACGGCTTTCCCTCCTGGCTCTTCGGGCGTGGCAGCTGCCGCCAGAGCCTCGGCCCTACCGGAAAATGCTTCGCAGACTGGCGCGGCAGTGCCACGTGGGCGCCGGTGTCACCGAGGCTGCC
This sequence comes from Larus michahellis, assembly GCF_964199755.1. Classification (NCBI taxonomy): domain Eukaryota; kingdom Metazoa; phylum Chordata; class Aves; order Charadriiformes; family Laridae; genus Larus; species Larus michahellis. The sequence continues at coordinate 8,872 of NW_027436035.1, read as the reverse complement.
GGCTGCCGCAAATCCCGCAGCCCCACGGGCTGTGGGGCCACGCTAGCGTCTGCCAAAGAGCTTTCCAACGAGGCACGGCTTTCCCTCCTGGCTCTTCGGGGGTGGGAGCTGTTGCCAGAGCCGCAGCCCTACCGGAAAATGCTTCGCATGCTGGCGCAGCGGCCCCACGTGGGCGCCGGTGGCGCCGAGGCTGACGGCCGCCGCAAAGCCCGCAGCCCCACGGGCTGTGGGGCCACGCGAGCGGCTGCCAAAGATTTTTCCAAGGAGGCACGGCTTTCCCTCCTGGCTCTTCGGGCGTGGGAGCTGTGGCCAGAGCCGCGGCCCTACCGGAAAATGCTTCGCAGGCTGGTGCGGCGGCACCACGTGGGCGCCGGTGTCGCCGAGGCTGACGGCCGCCGCAAAGCCCTCAGCCCCACGGGCTGTGGGGCCACGCGAGCGGCTGCCAAAGGGCTTTCCAACGAGGCACGGCTTTCCCTCCTGGCTCTTCGGGCGTGGGAGCTGTCGCCAGAGACGCGGCCCTACCGGAAAATGCTTCGCAGGCTGGCGCGGCAGAGCCATGTGGTCGCCGGTGGCGCCGAGGCTGACGGCCGCCGCAAATCTCGCAGTCCAACGGGCTGTGGGGCCACGCGAGCGGCTGCCAAAGAGCTTTCCAACGAGGCACGGCTTTCCCTCCTGGCTCTTCTGCCGTATGAGCTGTGGCCAGAGACGCGGCCCTACCGGAAAATGCTTCGCAGGCTGGCGCGGCGGCCCGACGTGGGCGCTGATTGCGCTGAGGCTGACGGCCGCCGCAAAGCCCGCAGCCCCATGGGCTGTGGGCCCACGCGAGCGGCTGCCAAAGAGCTTTCCAACGAGGCATGGCTTTCCCTCCTGGCTCTTTGGGTGTGGGAGTTGTCGCCAGAGCCGCGGCCCTACCGGAAAATGCTTCGCAGGCTGGCGCGGTGGCCCCACCTGGGCGCCGGTGTCGCCCAGGCTGAGGGCCGCCGCAAAGCCCGCAGCCCCACGGGCTGTGGGACCACGCGAGCGGCTGCCAAAGAGCTTTCCAATGAGGCACGGCTTTCCCTCCTGGATCTTCGGGCATGGGAGCTGTCGCCAGAGACGCAGCCCTACCGGAAAATGCTTCGCAGGCTGGCGCGGTGGCCCCACCTGGGCACCGGTGTCGCCGAGGCTGACGGCCGCCGCAAAGCCCGCAGCCCCACGGGCTGTGGGGCCACGCGAGCGGCTGCCAAAGAGCTTTCCAACGAGGCACGGCTTTCCCTCCTGGCTCTTCGGGGGTGGGAGCCGTCGCCAGAGACGCAGCCCTACCGGAAAATGCTTCGCAGGCTGGCGCGGCGGCCCCACCTGGGCGCCGGTGGCCCTGAGGGTGACGGCCGCCGCAAAGCCCGCAGCCCCATGGGCTGTGGCGCCACGCGAGCGGCTGCCAAAGAGCTTTCCAACGAGGCACGGCTTTCCCTCCTGGCTCTTCGGCCGTGGGAGCTGTGGCCAGAGCCGCGGCCCTACCGGAAAATGCTTCGCAGGCTGGCGCGGCAGCGCCACGTGGGCACCGGTGTCGCCGAGGCTGACGGCCGCCGCAAAGCCCGCTGCCCCACGGGCTGTGGGGCCACGCGAGCGGCTGCCAAAGGGCTTTCCAACGAGGCACGGCTTTCCCTCCTGGCTCTTCAGGCGTGGGAGCTGTGGCCAGAGCCGCGGCCCTACCGGAAAATGCTTCGCAGGCTGGCGCGGCGGCGCCACGTGGGCGCCGGTGGCGCCGAGGCTGACGGCCGCCGCAAAGCCCGCAGCCCCACGGGCTGTGGGACCACGCGAGCGGCTGCCAAAGAGCTTTCCAACGAGGCACGGCTTTCCCTCCTGGCTCTTCGGGCGTGGGAGCTGTTGCCAGAGCCGCGGCCCTACCGGAAAATGCTTCGCAGGCTGGTGCGGCGGCGCCACGTGGGCGCCGGTGTCGCCCAGGCTGAGGGCCGCCGCAAATCCCGCAGCCCCACGGGCTGTGGGGCCACGCAAGCGGCTGCCAAAGAGCTTTCCAATGAGGCACGGCTTTCCCTCCTGGATCTTCGGGCATGGGAGCTGTTGCCAGAGACGCAGCCCTACCGGAAAATGCTTCGCAGGCTGGCGCGGTGGCCCCACCTGGGCACCGGTGTCGCCGAGGCTGACGGCCGCCGCAAAGCCCGCAGCCCCACGGGCTGTGGGGCCACGCGAACGTCTGCCAAAGAGCTTTCCAACGAGGCACGGCTTTCCCTCCTGGCTCTTCGGGGGTGGGAGCCGTCGCCAGAGACGCAGCCCTACAGGAAAATGCTTCGCAGGCTGGCGCGGCGGCCCCATGTGGGCGCCGGTGGCCCTGAGGGTGACGGCCGCCGCAAAGCCCGCAGCCCCATGGGCTGTGGCGCCACGCGAGCGGCTGCCAAAGAGCTTTCCAACGAGGCATGGCTTTCCCTCCTGGCTCTTCAGGCGTGGGAGCTGTGGCCAGAGCCGCGGCCCTACCGGAAAATGCTTCGCAGGCTGGCGCGGCGACGCCACGTGGGCGCCGGTGTCGCCGAGGCTGACGGCCGCCGCATAACCCGCAGCCCCACGGGCTGTGGGCCCACGCGAGCGGCTGCCAAAGAGCTTTCCAACGAGGCACGGCTTTCCCTCCTGGGTCTTCGGGCGTGGGAGCTGTGGCCAGAGCCGCGGCCCTACCGGAAAATGCTTCGCATGCTGGCACAGCGGCGCAACGTGGGCGCCGGTGTTGCCGAGGCTGACGGCCGCCGCAAAGCCCGCAGCCCCACGGGCTTTGGGGCCACGCGACCGGCTGCCAAAGGGCTTTGCAACGAGGCACGGCTTTCCCTCCTGGCTCTTCGGGCGTGGCAGCTGCCGCCAGAGCCTCGGCCCTACCGGAAAATGCTTCGCAGACTGGCGCGGCAGTGCCACGTGGGCGCCGGTGTCACCGAGGCTGCCGGCTGCCGCAAATCCCGCAGCCCCACGGGCTGTGGGGCCACGCTAGCGTCTGCCAAAGAGCTTTCCAACGAGGCACGGCTTTCCCTCCTGGCTCTTCGGGGGTGGGAGCTGTTGCCAGAGCCGCAGCCCTACCGGAAAATGCTTCGCATGCTGGCGCAGCGGCCCCACGTGGGCGCCGGTGTCGCCGAGGCTGACGGCCGCCGCAAAGCCCTCAGCCCCACGGGCTGTGGGGCCACGCGAGCGGCTGCCAAAGGGCTTTCCAACGAGGCACGGCTTTCCCTCCTGGCTCTTCGGGCGTGGGAGCTGTCGCCAGAGACGCGGCCCTACCGGAAAATGCTTCGCAGGCTGGCGCGGCAGAGCCATGTGGTCGCCGGTGGCGCCGAGGCTGACGGCCGCCGCAAAGCTCGCAGCCCCACGGGCTGTGGGGCCACGCGAGCGGCTGCCAAAGAGCTTTCCAACGAGGCACGGCTTTCCCTCCTGGCTCTTCTGCCGTATGAGCTGTCGCCAGAGCCGCGGCCCTACCGGAAAATGCTTTGCAGGCTGGCGCGGCGGCCCGACGTGGGCGCTGATTGCGCTGAGGCTGACGGCCGCCGCAAAGCCCGCAGCCCCACGGGCTGTGGGGCCACGCGAGCGGCTGCCAAAGAGCTTTCCAACGAGGCACGGCTTTCCCTCCTGGCTCTTTGGGTGTGGGAGTTGTCGCCAGAGCCGCGGCCCTACCGGAAAATGCTTCGCAGGCTGGCGCGGCAGCGCCACGTGGGCGCCGGTGGCGCTGAGGCTGACGGCCGCCGGAAAGCCTGCAGCCCCATGGGCTGTGGGGCCACGCGAGCGGCTGCCAAAGAGCATTCCAAGGAGGCACGGCTTTCCCTCCTGGCTCTTCGGGCGTGGGAGCTGTCGCCAGAGACGCGGCCCTACCGGAAAATGCTTCGCAGGCTGGCGCGGTGGCTCCACCTGGGCGCCGGTGTCGCCCAGGCTGAGGGCCGCCGCAAAGCCCGCAGCCCCACGGGCTGTGGGGCCACGCGAGCGGCTGCCAAAGAGCTTTCCAATGAGGCACGGCTTTCCCTCCTGGATCTTCGGGCATGGGAGCTGTCGCCAGAGCCGCGGCCCTACCGGAAAATGCTTCGCAGGCTGGCGCGGCAGAGCCACGTGAGCTCCGGTGTCACCGAGGCTGCCGGCTGCCGCAAAGCCCGCAGCCCCACGGGCTGTGGGGCCACGCGAGCATCTGCCAAAGAGCTTTCCAACGAGGCACGGCTTTCCCTCCTGGCTCTTCGGGCGTGGGAGCTGTCGCCAGAGACGCGGCCCTACCGGAAAATGCTTCGCAGGCTGGTGCACCAGCGCAATGAGGTCGCCGGTGGCGCCGAGGCTGACAGCCGCCGCAAAGCTCGCAGCCCCATGGGCTGTGGGGCCACGCGAGCGGCTGCCAAAGACCTTTCCAACGAGGCACGGCTTTCCCTCCTGGCTCTTCTGCCGTATGAGCTGTCGCCAGAGACGCGGCCCTACCGGAAAATGCTTCGCAGGCTGGCGCGGCGGCCCCACGTGGGCGCTGATTGCGCTGAGGCTGACGGCCTCCGCAAAGCCCGCAGCCCCACGGGCTGTGGGGCCACGCGAGCGGCTGCCAAAGAGCTTTCCAACGAGGCACGGCTTTCCCTCCTGGCTCTTTGGGTGTGGGAGTTGTCGCCAGAGCCGCGGCCCTACCGGAAAATGCTTCGCAGGCTAGCGCGGCAGCGCCACCTGGGCGCCGGTGGCGCTGAGGCTGACGGCCGCCGCAAAGCCCGCAGCCCCACGGGCTGTGGGTCCACGCGAGCAGCTGCCAAAGAGCTTTCCAACGAGGCACGGCTTTTCCTCCTGGCTCTTCGGGCATGGGAGCTGTGGCCAGAGCCGCGGCCCTACCGGAAAATGCTTCGCATGCTGGCACAGCGGCGCAACGTGGGCGCCGGTGTTGCCGAGGCTGACGGCCGCCGCAAATCCCGCAGCCCCACGGGCTGTGGGGCCACGCTAGCGTCTGCCAAAGAGCTTTCCAACGAGGCACGGCTTTCCCTCCTGGCTCTTCGGGGGTGGGAGCTGTTGCCAGAGCCGCAGCCCTACCGGAAAATGCTTCGCAGGCTGGCGCAGCGGCCCCACGTGGGCGCCGGTGGCGCCGAGGCTGACGGCCGCCGCAAAGCCCGCAGCCCCACGGGCTGTGGGGCCACGCGAGCGGCTGCCAAAGATTTTTCCAAGGAGGCACGGCTTTCCCTCCTGGCTCTTCGGGCGTGGGAGCTGTGGCCAGAGCCGCGGCCCTACCGGAAAATGCTTCGCAGGCTGGCGCGGCGGCGCCACGTGGGCGCCGGTGTCACCGAGGCTGACGGCCGCCGCAAAGCCCTCAGCCCCACGGGCTGTGGGGCCACGCGAGCGGCTGCCAAAGGGCTTTCCAACGAGGCACGGCTTTCCCTCCTGGCTCTTCGGGCGTGGGAGCTGTCGCCAGAGCCGTGGCCCTACCGGAAAATGCTTCGCAGGCTGGCGCGGCAGAGCCATGTGGTCGCCGGTGGCGCCGAGGCTGACGGCCGCCGCAAAGCTCGCAGCCCCACGGGCTGTGGGGCCACGCGAGCGGCTGCCAAAGAGCTTTCCAACGAGGCACGGCTTTCCCTCCTGGCTCTTTGGGTGTGGGAGTTGTCGCCAGAGCCGCGGCCCTAACGGAAAATGCTTCGCAGGCTGGCGCGGCAGCGCCACGTGGGCGCCGGTGGCGCTGAGGCTGACGGCCGCCGGAAAGCCCGCAGCCCCATGGGCTGTGGGGCCACGCGAGCGGCTGCCAAAGAGCATTCCAAGGAGGCACGGCTTTTCCTCCTGGCTCTTCGGGCGTGGGAGCTGTTGCCAGAGCCGCGGCCCTACCGGAAAATGCTTCGCAGGCTGGCGCGGCAGAGCCACGTGAGCTCCGGTGTCACCGAGGCTGCCGGCTGCCGCAAAGCCCGCAGCCCCACGGGCTGTGGGGCCACGCGAGCATCTGCCAAAGAGCTTTCCAACGAGGCACGGCTTTCCCTCCTGGCTCTTCGGGCGTGGGAGCTGTCGCCAGAGACGCGGCCCTACCGGAAAATGCTTCGCAGGCTGGTGCACCGGCGCAATGTGGTCGCCGGTGGCGCCGAGGCTGACAGCCGCCGCAAAGCTCGCAGCCCCACGGGCTGTGGGGCCACGCGAGCGGCTGCCAAAGAGCTTTCCAACGAGGCACGGCTTTCCCTCCTGGCTCTTCTGCCGTATGAGCTGTCGCCAGAGACGCGGCCCTACCGGAAAATGCTTCGCAGGCTGGCGCGTCGGCCCCACGTGGGCGCTGATTGCGCTGAGGCTGACGGCCGCCGCAAAGCCCGCAGCCCCACGGGCTGTGGGGCCACGCGAGCGGCTGCCAAAGAGCTTTCCAACGAGGCACGGCTTTCCCTCCTGGCTCTTTGGGTGTGGGAGTTGTCGCCAGAGCCGCGGCCCTAACGGAAAATGCTTCGCAGGCTAGCGCGGCAGCGCCACCTGGGCGCCGGTGGCGCTGAGGCTGACGGCCGCCGCAAAGCCCGCAGCCCCACGGGCTGTGGGGCCACGCGAGCAGCTGCCAAAGAGCTTTCCAACGAGGCACGGCTTTCCCTCCTGGCTCTTCGGGCGTGGGAGCTGTCGCCAGAGACGCGGCCCTACCGGAAAATGCTTCGCAGGCTGGTGCACCGGCGCCATGTGGTCGCCGGTGGCGCCGAGGCTGACAGCCGCCGCAAAGCTCGCAGCCCCACGGGCTGTGGGGCCACGCGAGCGGCTGCCAAAGACCTTTCCAACGAGGCACGGCTTTCCCTCCTGGCTCTTCTGCCGTATGAGCTGTCGCCAGAGACGCGGCCCTACTGGAAAATGCTTCGCAGGCTGGCGCGGCGGCCCGACGTGGGCGCTGATTGCGCTGAGGCTGACGGCCGCCGCAAAGCCCGCAGCCCCACGGGCTGTGGGGCCACGCGAGCGGCTGCCAAAGAGCTTTCCAACGAGGCACGGCTTTCCCTCCTGGCTCTTTGGGTGTGGGAGTTGTCGCCAGAGCCGCGGCCCTACCGGAAAATGCTTCTCATGCTGGCACATCGGCGCAACGTGGGCGCCGGTGTTGCCGAGGCTGACGACGGCCGCAAAGCCCGCAGCCCCACGGGCTTTGGGGCCACGCGACCGGCTGCCAAAGGGCTTTGCAACGAGGCACGGCTTTCCCTCCTGGCTCTTCGGCCGTATGAGCTGTCGCCAGAGCCGCGGCCCTACCGGAAAATGCTTCGCACGCTGGCGCGGCGGCCCCACGTGGGCGCCGGTGGCCCCGAGGGTGACGGCCGCCGCAAAGCCCGCAGCCCCATGGGCTGTGGCGCCACGCGAGCGGCTGCCAAAGAGCTTTCCAACGAGGCATGGCTTTCCCTCCTGGCTCTTCAGGCGTGGGAGCTGTGGCCAGAGCCGCGGCCCTACCGGAAAATGCTTCGCAGGCTGGCGCGGCGACGCCACGTGGGCGCCGGTGGCGCCGAGGCTGACGGCCGCCGCATAACCCGCAGCCCCACGGGCTGTGGGCCCACGCGAGCGGCTGCCAAAGAGCTTTCCAAGGAGGCACGGCTTTCCCTCCTGGATCTTCGGGCATGGGAGCTGTCGCCAGAGCCGCGGCCCTACCGGAAAATGCTTCGCATGCTGGCACAGCGGCGCAACGTGGGCGCCGGTGTTGCCGAGGCTGACGGCCGCCGCAAAGCCCGCAGCCCCACGGGCTGTGGGGCCACGCGACCGGCTGCCAAAGACCTTTCCAACGAGGCACGGCTTTCCCTCCTGGCTCTTCGGCCGTATGAGCTGTCGCCAGAGCCGCGGCCCTACCGGAAAATGCTTCGCACGCTGGCGCGGCAGCGACACGTGGGCGCCGGTGTCACCGAGGCTGCCGGCTGCCGCAAAGCCCGCAGCCCCACGGGCTGTGGGGCCACGTGAGCGGCTGCCAAAGAGCTTTCCAACGAGGCACGGCTTTCCCTCCTGGCTCTTCGGGCGTGGGAGCTGTGGCCAGAGCCGCGGCCCTACCGGAAAATGCTTCTCATGCTGGCAGAGCGGCGCAACGTGGGCGCCGGTGTTGCCGAGGCTGACGGCCGCCGCAAAGCCCGCAGCCCCACGGGCTGTGGGGCCATGCGACCGGCTGCCAAAGACCTTTCCAACGAGGCACGGCTTTCCCTCCTGGATCTTCGGGCGTGGGAGCTGTCGCCAGAGCCGCGGCCCTACCGGAAAATGCTTCGCACGCTGGCGCGGCAGCGCCACGTGGGCGCCGGTGTCACCGAGGCTGCCGGCTGCCGCAAAGCCCGCAGCCCCACGGGCTGTGGGGCCACGTGAGCGGCTGCCAAAGAGCTTTCCAACGAGGCACGGCTTTCCCTCCTGGCTCTTCGGGCGTGGGAGCTGTGGCCAGAGCCGCGGCCCTACCGGAAAATGCTTCGCAGACTGGCGCGGCAGCGCCACGTGGGCGCCGGTGTCACCGAGGCTGCCGGCTGCCGCAAAGCCCGCAGCCCCACGGGCTGTGGGGCCACGCGAGCGGCTGCCAAAGAGCTTTCCAATGAGGCACGGCTTTCCCTCCTGGCTCTTCGGGGGTGGGAGCTGTGGCCAGAGACGCAGCCCTACCGGAAAATGCTTCGCAGGCTGGCGCGGCGGCCCCACGTGGGCGCCGGTGGCCCTGAGGGTGACGGCCGCCGCAAAGCCCGCAGCCCCATGGGCTGTGGCGCCACGCGAGCGGCTGCCAAAGAGCTTTCCAACGAGGCATGGCTTTCCCTCCTGGCTCTTCAGGCGTGGGAGCTGTGGCCAGAGCCGCGGCCCTACCGGAAAATGCTTCGCAGGCTGGCGCGGCGACGAGACGTGGGCGCCGGTGGAGCCGAGGCTGACGGCCGCCGCATAACCCGCAGCCCCACGGGCTGTGGGCCCACGCGAGCGGCTGCCAAAGAGCTTTCCAACGAGGCACGGCTTTCCCTCCTGGCTCTTT